>NC_037672.1:62763008-63013586 GCF_003255815.1 Theropithecus gelada | reverse complement strand
TTTATTTTTTTTGAGACTGAGTCTGGCTCTGTCTCCCAGGCTGGAGTGCAGTGGCCGGATCTCAGCTCACTGCAAGCTCCGCCTCCCGGGTTCACGCCATTCTCCTGCCTCAGCCTCCGGAGTAGCTGGGACTACAGGCGCCCGCCACCTCGCCCGGCTAGTTTTTTGTATTTTTTAGTAGAGACGGGGTTTCACCGTGTTAGCCAGGATGGTCTCGATCTCCTGACCTCGTGATCCGCCCGTCTCGGCCTCCCAAAGTGCTGGGATTACAGGCTTGAGCCACCGCGCCCGGCCAATTTTCTTTTTCTTGATTTATTGTGGCATGGGTTATTTTTTAGTGTTTATCAGTTGTTTTAAAGAGCCAGCCTTTAGTGTTGTTGATTATTAGATCACTCTTTAAATATTATCTCATAGGATTCTTGGTATTTTAACTTTTTATTCTTTATCGTTTCAATAAAAACAATCTAACAGGCACTTGAACATCATCTGCTTTCTCACTTAGTTGCTTTGATTTTGCAACCCACGTGCACTTTTAGAATGGTCTTCAGACTTGGTGTTTAAAGCCCACAGTGTAAATCATGACTTTTATCAATATTCCAGTTGCTCTCTCTTTTAGCTCCTAAATGCAGTATTTCTCAAAGTATGGTTCCTGGACAGTCTATCAGAATCATCTGGAGCACTTTTTACAAATGTAGTTTGTTACTCTCTGCCCTAGACCTACATCAGAATATGTTGGTGGAGCCTGTGAATTGAGCCTTGAGTTAATTTCTGCAGGTGACTCTTGTGGACACAATAAAATTTAGAACATCAGATCTCGTCATATTTTTATTCTAGTTCTCAATTCTTTCCTTATGAGGGAATAGAGAGGAACCTTTACAATTCTTTGAGAGCACAAAACTCAATCACAAGTTTTCATTTACATCTTTTAGATCAAGTAGAAGAATGGCTTCCTCATATAGCAGATTTTTGTTCAGTCAAAATTCATAATGTGGAGCATTAAATCTACTTTGCATGCATCTGTAATTAATTAATATGTCTTTTCTGCATTAGAATGATTTTTGAGATCTTTTTGGACAGAAAAAAATGCCCACTTAAAAAAATTACATATTATAAAAAATTCAACTTAAGTAATTTGAAAGTATAATACAATAAACTACTGTATACTTTTCCTTGAGATTATCAATTTTTATAATTTTTCCTCTTTTGCTTTATTGTTCTCTCTCTCTACACACACATATTATTATTACTGTTATGTTTTTGCTAAACAACTTTAGAATATGTTTCAGATGTCATTCATCTTCATCTTTAAAAGCTTCTGCCTGTCCTCAGGAATGATGAAGTTCTTTTACATAAACACAGTAAAAATGATCAAATTCGGGAAATTTAATTTTGAAGCAGTGCTAATGTTTAACATAGTCATGCTTATTACTTACACAAATAATATCTTAATTTCCCCAATTCAAGATCCAGTTCAGGATCTCACATTGCATTCAGTGATTAGATCTCCTCAGCCTCTTTTTTTTTTTTTTTTTTTCTTTATTTATTTTTCGAGATGGAGTCTGATTCAGGACTCAGATTTTCTTTGTCTCTTTGTCACAACCGTTTTTTTTTTTTTTTTTTTCTTAAGGATGAAGGCCAGTTATTCTGTAAAATGTTCTTCAGTTGAGGTTTGTCTGATTGTTTCCTCATGATTAAGTTATGCATTTTTGTCAGTGATAGGACACAAGTAATGTTATGTCCCTCTTGTGTATTTCACCAAGGGCAAATAGTGTCCATTTGCTCCATTATTGGTTATGTTAATTTTGATTGCTTGGGTTTACATGTTGTTCACTAATTTTTCCACTGTATAGTTATGATTTTCCCTTTTCAATATAATAACTGATCTGTGGAGAAATAGTCTAAGACTGTGTAGTGTTCTATTTCCCATCAAGCTTTCACTCAGTGGCTTTAGCATCTATTTGTGGTTCTTGTCTGAATCAACTATTGCTATGATGTTCGTAAAATAATTAGTTTTCTAACTATATCAGTTATTCTACACTTGTTAGTTGGCATTTTATTATAAAGAAATTTCCTTATACCATCTTAAGTAATTATTATAGCAATATGGTCTTAGGTATTTTTTATAATTAAACTGGTTATAATTAATTATGATCACTATTCACTTTTATGCTCAAATTGTCCCACATTTGGCCAATGGGAGCTCCTTTGAGCCAGCTCTTTTTTTATGTTTCCCTAGTTTTTCAGGACTTTATTGCTTTTTGCCACAAAAAGATACTCTTGGAATGTCACGTTCTAAGGAATCTTGATTCTTTTCAGTAGGGAATGATATTTAGAAACCAAGATCTGGATACCAGATATGCTCATGGCTATTGCAGTATCATTTTTAGATCCACCCCCAAAATTTTTTTATTTTTTGCAGAAAGAGCTAGGATATTTATCTCTCCTTTTATTTCTGCTTTTTTCTCTATTTCTTTTTCTCTTTCTCTCATCTTGATACTTTGAATTCCAATCCAATAGTACAAGGTTATTCACTACATTTACCTGTTACTTATTTGTATAATATGTCTTTTCTGCCACACTGAAAGCCCTGACTCCACAAAATATCAATTTATTTATTCTATTTACTCAATTGCTTAATTATACAATACAGATTAAGCAATTTTAGAAGCCTTCTTCCTTACCTCCACTGACATCAAATTTACTCAGTAGATTTCAATATTTTTAAATCATTCTTTCTGTTTTTTAGACTGAGAGTATATAGGCAAATTGATTTGATGAAATGCTCTTTGGACTTTTTTCCTCCTACTTTGGTGTGGTTGTTATTCATCTAAGTAGAACTGGTATTAATTTTTGAATGAATAAAGTTTATAATTATTTTTTGATACTTTCTGTTATTCTTATTAATTTAAATATATTTTTGAATATATGAAACACAAATATGGTTCCAAATATCAACACTATACCAAAAGAAATACTCATAAAAGTTACCCTTTCTTTTCATCCCTTTTACCTTGTTCTTGACATGCTCTCTTACCTGCTGCCCCCACACACTGCTAACCAATTTGTTTTTGTTTTTGTTTCTCTTTCCTTTTATTTTTGAAAAATGAGTGTGTGTGTGTGTGTGTGTGTGTGTGTGTGTGTGTATAAAATTTTCCCCACCTTTCTTACACAAAAGACAGCACATCTCATATACTTTATACCCTTTTATTTACTGTATATCCTTTCCCCCACTCAACAATATAGCTAGCAAATCACTTCCCATAAGCTCATAGAAATCTTACTCTTTTTGCATTGTGTGGTTTTATCACAGTCTATTCAATAGTCTTCTCTCTATATATAGACATTTAGGCTATTTCCACGTTTCAAAATTACAGACAAGGACACAATGAATAACTTTTTAGATATATAGTTTTGCAATGTTGGAGGTGTGTCTTCTAGTTAAGTTCTGAGAAGTCTAATTGCTGAATTATAGGGTAAATGCATATGCAGTTTTCATGAATATCATGAAACTTCCCTTCCCACATTGTACCATTCTGCATTCCCACTCTCAATGTATTAGAATGTCTATTTCCCCATAGCCTCATCAACAAAGTATATTCGAGATTTTGAATGTTTCCCAATCTGACAGGTGAGAAATATCAGCATAGTTTTAATTTTCCTTTCTTTAAAAATATGTGAGGTGGAACATCTTTTCATATGTCTGTGAGCCATTTCTATATTATGTTTTGTGAATTGTTTACTTGTGTATTTCGGCCACTTTTCCATCAGGTGCTGGGTCTTTTCCTGAATTGTAAGGGCTCTGTGTTTATTAGGGATGGTAGCTTCTTTTTCCATTTTATATATTACAAATATACATATTTCCCTGTTTCTTATTTGCCTTTTGATTTTGCTTATGTTGTTTCATTAAAATTGTATGTATTAACATTTATCACTGTTTACCTTTATGGAATCTCGATTTTAAGTCATAAGTTAGCTTTTCCCTACCTGCTTTCTTTTTATATATGTATAGTTTCATTATATATATTTACATGTCTTATCCATTGGAGTTTATTTTTGTGTACGGTGTGAGATAATAGATCCTATTTTATCTTTTTTCAAATAGATATTTTGTAGTATCAAAATAATTTACAAAAAGAGTTTTTTATTTCCATGACTTGAGATGTTACTTACATTATGTAGTAAATGCCCATATGTATTTGAGCCTGTTTTTGAACTTTCTGTTCTGTTTTTCTTGTCTAATTATTCATGTGCTAGGCCTTTACTCTTTATTTATGATATATTTAGTATCTCATATGTCTACTTCCTCTGATAGCTTTATTTTTAATTATTTTTGTAGTTATTCTTGCATGTTTATTCTTGCATATTTTATTTTGAATATGAACTTTTATATAGACTTCTTTTGTAAAAAATGTTGTTCATATTTTTATTGGTGTTGCTTTGCATTCATGATTGACTTAAGGCTACCTCGATTTTTAATTATTGTGAAATTTCCAATATCTAACATGTTTCCAGACACAAAACAGACATCTGACAAATATCTGTGGTTTGAACAAATTAATAAATGAGCAATTTTATGGTTGACAGCTTTTATAACTTGACTCAAAAGGGCATGTCTTTATATGTATTTTTTCAATCAAAAGTTTAAAAAGATTTGTTGGAATAGTTTCAGTAGAAATGGTACTGGCTCTTCTTTGTACCTCTGGTAGATTCAGCTGTAAATCTGGTCCTGAGGTGTTTTGTTTTCTTTTCTTCTTTTTTTTTTTTTCGGTTGTTAGGCTATTTATTACTGCCTCCATTTCAGAATGCATTATTGGCTTATTCACAGATTCAGTTTTTTCCTGGTTCAGTCTTGGGAAGGTGTATGTATCTAGGAATTTATCCATTTCTTCTAGATTTTCTAGTTTATATGCATAAAGGTGTTTATAGTATTCTCTGATAGTTGTTTATATTTCTGTGGGGTAAGTGGTGATAACGCCCTTATCATTTTTTATTATGTTTATTTGATTCTTCTCTCTTTTCTTCTTTATTAGCCTAGTTAGCTGTCTATCTATTTTATTAAGTTTTTCAAAAAACCAGCTCCTGGATTCATTGGTTTTTGAAGAGTTTTTCCTGTCTCTATCGCCTTCAGTTCAGCTCTGATCTTGGTTATTTTTTGTCTTCTGCTAGCTTTGGGGTTTGTTTGGGGTTTGGTTTTCTAGTTCTTTTAGTTGAGATGTTAGGGTGTTGATTTGGGATCCTTCTAGCTTTTTGATGTGGGCATTTAGTACTGTAAATTTACCTCTTAACACTACTTTATCTGTATCCCAAATATTCTGGTACATTGTATCTTTGTCCTCATTAGTTTCAAAGAAGATCTTGATTTCTACCTTAATTTTATTATTTACCCAGGAGTCATTCAGGATCAGGTTGTTCAGTTTCCATGTAGTTGTATGATTTTGAGTGAATTTCTTAAGCTTGAGTTCTAATTGGATTCTGCTGTGGTCTGAGAGACTTCTTGTTATGATTTCAGTTCCTTTGCATTTGCTCAGGAGTGTTTTCTGATTATGTGACCAATTTTAGAGCACTCCTCTCTAACTCATTCTGTGAGGCCAGCATCGTCCTGATACCAAAACCTGGCAGAGATACAACAAAAAAGGAAAACTTCAGGCCAATATCATTGATGAACACTGATGCAAAAATCCTTAATAAAATACTGGCAAAGCAAAGCCAGCAGCACATCAAAAACTTATCCACCATGATCACATTGACTTCATCCCTGGGATGCAAGTTTGGTTCAGCATATGCAAATCAATAAATGTGATTCCTCACATAAACAGAACTGAAGACAAAAGCCACATGATTATCTCAATAGATGCAGAAAAGGTCTTTGATATAATTCAACATCCCTTCATGTTAAAAACTTTCAATAAACAAGATATTGAAGGAGCATACCAGAAAATAATAAGAGCCATATATTACAAACCCACAGCCAATGTCATACTGAATGGTCAAAAGCTGGAAGCATTCCCCTTGAAAACTGGCGTAAGACAAAGATTCCCTCTCCCACCACTCCTATTCAATATAGTATTGAAAGTTCTGGCCAAGACAGTCAGTGAAGAGAAGCAAATAAAAAGTATTGAAATGGAACAGAAGAAGTCAAGCTATCTTTTTTTTGCAGAAGACATGATCCTATATCTAGAAAAACCCCATAATCTCAGCCCAAATGCTTCTTAAGCTTATAAGCAAATTCAGCAAAGTCTGATACAAAATCAATGTGAAAACATCACTACCATTCCTATATACCAACAACAGGCAAGCATAGAGCCAAATCATGAATGAACTCCTATTCACAATTGCTACAAAAAGAATAAAACACCTAGGAATACAGCTAACAAGGGAAGTGAAGGACCTCTTCAAGGAGAACTACAAACCAGTGCTCAAGGAAACCAGAGAGGACACAAACAAATGGAAAAGTGTTCTATGCTCATGGATGGGAAGAAACAATAATTGTGAAAATGACCATACCGCCCAAAGTAACTTATAGATTCAATGCTATTTCCATGAACCTACCACTGACATTCTTCACAGAACTAGAAAAACTATTTCAAAATTCTTGTGCAACCAAAAATGAGACTGAATAGCCAAAAGAATCCTAAGCAAAAAGTACAAATCTGGAGGCATCACGCTACCCAACTTCAAACCATACTGCATGGCTACATTAACCAAAACAGCATGGTACTGGTACAAGAACAGACACATAGACCAATGGAAAAGAACAGAGAAGTCAGAAATAAGACTGCACACCTACAATCATCTGATCTTTGACAAACCTGATAAAAACAAACAATGGGGAAAGGATTTCCTATTTAATAAATAGTTCTGGGAGAAGTGGCTAGCCATATGCACAAAATTGAAACTGGACCCCTTCCTTACACCATATACAAAAATTAACTCAAGATGGATTAAAGACTTAAGTACAAAACCTAAAACTATAAAAACCCTAGGAGAAACTCTAAGCAATACCATTCAGGACATAGGCACAGGCAAATATTTCGTGATGAAAATGACACAAGCAATGGCAACAAAAGCCAAAATTGACAAATGGGATCTAATTAAACTAAAGGGCTTCTGCGCAGCAAAGGAAACTGTCATCAGGGTGAGCAATCAACCTATAGAATGGGAGAAAAATTTTGCAATCTAGCCAATCTGACAAAGACCTAATATTGAGAGTTTATAAGGAACTTAACTTTACAACAAAAAAACAAACAGCCCCATTAAAGAGTGGGCAAAGGACATAAACAGACACTTCTCAAAAGAAGACATAGATGAAGCCAACAAACATATGAATAAAAGCTCAACATCACTGATGATTAGAGAAATGCAAATCAAAATCACAAGGAGATACCATCTCACTTCAGGCAGAATGGCTATTACTGAAAAGTCAAAAAACAACAGATGCTGGTGAATTTGTGGAGAAAAAGGGACACTTTTACACTGCTGATGGGAGTGTAAATTAGTTCAACCTTTGTGGAAGACAGTGTAGCAATTCCTCAAAGACCTAAAGGCAGAAATGCCATTTTACCCAGCAATCTTATTTCTAGGTATATACTCAAAGGAATAGAAATCATTCTGTTATAAAGATACATGCACATGTATGTTCATTGCAACACTATTCAAAATAGCAAAGACATGGAATCCATCTAAATGCCCATCAATGATAGACTGGATAAAGAAAATGTGGTACATATACACCATGGAATACTATGCAGCCATAAAAAGGAATGATATGTCCTTTGCAGACCTGGTTCATGGATGGAGCTGGAAGCCATTATCCTCAGCAAACTAACGCAGGAACAGAAAACCCAACACTGCATGTTCTCACTTATAAATGGGAGCTGAACAATGAGAACACATAGACACAGGGAGGGGAACAACCCACACGGGGGCCTGTCAGAGCAGGGGTTGCAGGGAGGGAGAGCCTCGGGAAGAATAGCTAATGGATGCTGAGCTTAATACCTAGGTGATGGAATGATCTGTACAGCAAACTACCATGCACACATTTACCTATGGAACAAACCTGCACATCCCGTCCATGTATCCCTGAATTTAAAATAAAATTTGGAAATAAAACTTAAATTAAAATTTAAAAATATTTCATTGTCATATGAAGATGATAGGCCTAATCACTAAGAGTAGGGCAATTGTTCAAAAGTTTTCTATTTAAGGTTTTCAACTATCCTATATGTACTTTCTTTTTGAAGAAGGTTTATTTATATCCTCTTCTGTGCATGCACACAGGCATACAGTTCCTTTCTTCATAAGAAATCCCAGTAGGCTTTTCAATTTCTTTGTACCTCTTTCACTGCTGAAATGCAGCTGCCTCAGCTAGGGAAGATAGCAGCCAAGTGGCACATAACAGGAAGTACAACAGTTAGCTGAAAGGAAATTTTGCTAATGACACCAACAATATGAGTCAATTTCCTTGTGAAAAACTGCATGATTAAATTTTTGATGGAGAAATGGCAAACTTTCAGTCATGTCTTAACGTACATATTAGTCTTTCTTACATATATTTTACTATCAATATTACTTTTTTGCACAGAAGGGAATAGGGGAAACAACTCACCAAGAAAAGGTAAAACCTGTAAGCATTGATTGCCAAACCCTTTTTGTTCGTATGTATGAAAACAAACTATTGTCATTTGCTGTGTCAGGTGACCAATTAAGAATCTCCCTGTATTTACAGGAAGTTTTCCTTACTCATGATTCTGGTTACAGATAACAGTTATGAGGTTTGGGAGCCAATCACTAATATAGCTACCAAAGCATGTTTCTTTCTTGCATCATAAACTCTACGGAAGATTTAAGCAATCATAATATAGGTGTGCTCACAGATCCTTTGTTTGGATAAGCTCCTATGAGCTTTCATAAGGCACCTAACTCAGCAAGAGGCTGTCTAGTGTAGCGATTGGGGGCAACAAGTTTGTTGTCAGATAGACCTGGTTCGTGTCTTGGCTCTGCTGAATTATTTTTACAAGTTAATTAACCCCTCTAAGTGTTAATTTTCTCATTAATATAATGGGATGTGGATACAATAAGAAGAATACACCTGTCATGAAAAAACCAGCTCCTGGATTCATTGGTTTTTGAAGAGTTTTTCCTGTCTCTATCGCCTTCAGTTCATCTCAGATCTTGGTTATTTTTTGTCTTCTGCTAGCTTTGGGGTTTGTTTGGGGTTTGGTTTTCTAGTTCTTTTAGTTGAGATGTTAGGGTGTTGATTTGGGATCCTTCTAGCTTTTTGATGTGGGCATTTAGTACTGTAAATTTACCTCTTAACACTACTTTATCTGTATCTCAAATATTCTGGTACATTGTATCTTTGTCCTCATTAGTTTCAAAGAACATCTTGATTTCTACCTTAATTTTATTATTTACCCAGGAGTCATTCAGGATCAGGTTGTTCAGTTTCCATGTAGTTGTGTGATTTTGAGTGAATTTCTTAATCTTGGATTAGAATAGGGAATGATTAGCATTTCTGCTACCTATTATGTTCCTTAAGTGAGATAAATTGGGAAATTTTTCCCAGTTAGTTGTTTACAAATGTAAACTGGCCAGACTAGGTTTAGAAAGTTAATGCAGTAATACATTTGTTCTAAGTCTATATGTCATCTCAATTCTGCAGAGGAAACAAGAGTCTAAAATGTAAAATTCGGTTAATTAACTGCCTAGAGACAATGGGTCACCATAGATTTTCAAGATATGTTAGGAGAGTCACTATGGTGCCTTCTAAAAGGGAGCCAAGGATCTTCTTGTAAAAATGTCTTGCAGGATCTTTGTGGGACAGAAAAAAAAGCACTGTGGAAGTTTGAAGATGTTAAGAGTCAGTAAAAATTATGGCAAAAATATCCACTATTGATAAATCTATTTTCTTCAGAGGAAATTTCTGTAATAATAGAGTATTCCATTTCTGTGCTGTCTAATACAATAGCCACTAGCCACATGTGACTATTGAGCACTTTATATGTGCCTTGCATAATGGAGAAACTAAATTTTTAATATTATTTAATGTTAGTTATCTTAAGTAGCCACACCTGACTAGTAGCTACTATATTGGAGAGCATAGCCTTGTGGCACCTAGGTTATAATTGGAGGTGTAAATTATTCTAAAAGAATAATTCAACAATTTTTAAAGATCAATAGTATGCAGTGAACCAAAGATGATTTTCTGTTAGGCAGTGTTAGTGTATATTTTACAGCATATTTCTTGAGACATGGCTTGCCAGCACTGAATAAGTATAGCTCTGTCAATTTGTAGCTTGGATGCCCTGTAGTTCAACAGGCCTGAGCACTCACCTGACTAGGGCAGCTTGGCTGTGAAACCTTCATTCTCCCCACCCGCACCTCCAAGAGCTGTTATAAACACTGGAAAAAATTGTGGACCATCTGTAGCTGCAGATGGGGATTTGTGGACGGTGTACAAGTTGCAGTCATGGAATCAGCAGAGATGCCCAAAATATGTCATCCAAATTGACCAGTCAGAATGGTGAGGAGAACATTATCTTGTTCAAATACTGCATCTCACAAACCCACCATGGCGAATGGGCCCCTCATGGGATCATAGGCTCATTGTCTTTCCTCATTCTCTGATAATACTACTGTTTTAACTTACAGCAGACTGGATTCAGAGACTTAGGGACAGTTTGGCTGCACGACTATCTGAAGCACTAGAAAATGCATTGCCATCATCATTTTCTACCATTTGATTTTTACTGTACAATATAGGTTCTGAGCAAGTAATATTTTGACTTATTTGAAAAGATGAGTACTGTGGATAAAGGGATTCTGTTGTTTGGTGAAGTAAATTTATTTTTTTATTCATCATCCTTGAGTTTTGGTGCATTTCCTAGCATACATAATCTTGCCATACTAAACTTAAAATTACACTGAGATTGATAGATTAACCTGAATTTGCTGAGAAGGCTACAATTAAATAAGCAGTTAACAACTTCAGACCGTAAAGACCATTTAAGGAAACTCAGTTTATTGTGAGGCCAACAGCCCCTTTCTCTCAGTGCTAGAATTTTTTAATTTCTAAGATGCCTTAGTTTGATAGGTTCACATATAGCAGTTGTTTAAGATGCATTGCAGTAATATTGCACCACAGGCCAGTTTGAGCCCATGAGTCAGATAGATTGATCCCACACAGAATACCAACGTGGAAAAAGAAACCCAGAGCGCCATTAGTCTAAGCTTTTATTTGAGAACACTGGGCTTGAGGAAACTCTGAAGGAGTATTTTAACTTAGAGAAAGATGTGGGATGTTAGCAGGATGAGGCCAACAGAAGTTGAGCCAGTTTCTGGAAGACTTGGTTAAGGATGGTTCTTAGAGGAGGTAAACATTGTTCTCTGAATGAACAACCATTATTAGGCAATCTGAATCTTTTAAGAGGGCTGGAAAGAACAGAGACTAAGCCTGTGTCTCAGAAGGGTAGGGAGAAACAACTTGAAGGGACAAGGCTATGAAAGGGCCACTGTGGAATATTATTTGTCTTTTGTGTCTTACACTGATGTATATAATTAAACAGTTTAATAGTGCTCTTTCGAGAGAGCAAGGTTAGGTTAGTGAAGTCCACAGTTCCATGAGCTTTTGTGGACTGAAGACATGTATGTTCTAAGGTAAGTTCTGAACCAAGCATTGTAGGGCACAGTGGCTGTAGCCATCCTAGATAGGAGAATTTAATCCCCACTTCTCTTGTCCCTCAGGAAGAACTTGATCAGATAAACCCTACCAGCCTCTCTCTGCCCCTGGAGCAGGAGGAGAGCCTGGCCTGATGGTTAAGTTGGGAGGAGAAGTGAGCAGTGTGGCCCAGTCCCTCTCAGGCCCACATAGAGGATGCAGTCCAGCCAGCTTTCCTGCCTGGCGTGAACCTGGCAGCACAGCTTTGAGCTGTGCTGGTGCAGGTGCAGGTGCCCAGGTGCCTGAGTCTGATTCAGGGGAGTGTCGGCCAGCCTTGTGGCTGCAAACCTCGCCCAAGTTTTCTAGCCCAACTTTATCACTAACACAATTGACATTTTGATCTCCATCTGTTTGAATTTTGCATCATTTTTTTCTATTAGTTCTAAATTCAGAAGGGGGACAGGGTGATTTCATTATTGACCTACCAAATCTCAACAGGCCTAAGAACTGTTGTAATGAATCTTAATTATGTAGCTAATACTACTGTTGGTACATGGAGACACACATTATGTGGGTGCGATCTGTGCAACTTTCTTAATTTCAAACTAAATTGTAATAATCGTAATAATAATTACTGTTAATACTTAAACACTTATGTGCCAGGTTATGACCTAAGCACTTTATGTACATTGTCTCAGTTCCTACCATAAATCTACTTGGTATATACGATAATCCTGTTTTTTTTCAGGTAAAAAGGGAGAGGTTTAGACAGGTTGAATGGCTTGTTTAGGGTCACACTTTTAATAAGTAATCATAAATACCCCACAGTTTCTCATATGCTTCACCTGTGCATCTGTCTTTTTAGGCTGGGCTGACCCACACTGTCAGTGTTCCCTAGTGACTTATAAAAATGAAGACTCCAGGACACTGCCTTAAAACAGCTTCCACCTTCCTTTTGATTCCTTTGTGCTTGCTTCCCTTCCTCTCTGGTTTCATACCTGGACCTGGATAGATGCCTTTCATCCTGCTCTGTTTTGATGATCCTCTGAACTCTGCGTGTTTCTTTTTACACTTTAGCTTTGCCGTGCAGCATTTTACCTTGCTTATTTCCTTGGCTTTGTAGTCCAAGTTGCTTTGGTTATAAATATCAGCTACTGTCCTAATATGTTTTGTGCAGCTATAACAGAGCATCTGAGACGGGGTAATTTATAACAAAACAGAAACTTACTGGCTCACAGGTTTTGAGGGTGGGAAGTGCAATGTCAAGGTGATGGCATCTGGTGAGTGAGGGTGTTCTTTCACTGTCATCCCATGGAAGAAGATAACACATGGCAGAAGGGCAAAGAGAGAGAGAGAGACAGACAGATAGGCAGACCGACAGACAGACAAAAAGGGGCTGAGCTCATCTTTTATAAGGAACTCTCTCCTGCAGTAATGAACCCACTCCCTTGACAATGGCATTAATTCATTCCCTGTGGCCCGATGGCCTACTCATCTTTCATTAGGCCTCATCTCTCAATGCTGTTGCGTTTGGGATTAGGCTTCTAACATGTTTTGGGGGACACACTCGAACCATAGCAGCTGCAATTTTGGTTCCTCAGAACTTAATCTTTCTCTCTTTCTTCCTAGGAGAGAAATGCAATTCAAAGGGTTTGTAGACAGTAAATTCATATATGCAATGTTCAAAATAGCTATGTGATTCTCTAGTCAGAAAGTACTCCTCTGAGATGGCCTTTTGAAATTTGCTTTATTTACAAAGCAATGACTTTTTGTCTTTTGGAGAAAAAGGCCCAGTAGATGATTGTGCGCTGCAGTTGGTGCACAGGTAGGAGTAGTCAAGGTGAGGCTAGGATATCTGTACCCAGAGTTAAATCAGGGAGAATGTGGAGGGCACCAAAAATGAGTCAGGGTGTAAGCACATTAGTCACTGTGTTGGTGAGTCCAACATAGGAATCAGTTTCACGTGGGTAAACATCAGGATAAAGCTTGGGAAAGTATGCAGTTAAAGACAGCAGAAATACATGAAGAGGAAGTTCTTGAAAGCGGAAGAGTCTCAAGAGCTCTTTTGAAATCTGGGACCTCTTCTGTCTTGAAGGCACAGCCCTCTCAATGTGCAGTCTGACAACCATCTCCTAGCTACCAGGACTCACTGTTAATTTTAATTCATTTTGCTCATCTAAGCAATCAATAAATATTTCTTGAGTCTTTATTGTGTACACAGCATGAGCATGGAGTAGAGGATATAATAATGAACAAACTTTACATACTAGTGCCGAAAACATAAGGAGATTAGCCATCAAAATACAATGTGCTTTTCATCATGCATAGTAGGAATATCAAGGATGGAGGGACATCTCACCAGCTGTCCTTGAGAAGTCAGGGAAAGCTTCCTGCAGACAATTATGTCTAAACTTAGATTCGAAGGATGAGTAGGGGTCAGCAAAATTTTGGGAGAGGAGTAAGAGTATTCCAGGTAAAATGCTTGTGAGCACAAAGGTAAAAGAGACCAAGGTAGACTAAAGTTACTGAAGGCCGTTCAGTGTGGCCTTATCCTAGAGTGATATGGAGAATGTGAGGGATTTAATATGAAGAGGAAAGCAGGAGTCAGGTCATCCAGGGCTTGTAATGCATGTTAAGGGTTTTGAAAACCACTGAAGAATTTTGAGCAGGAGAATAACCTGGTCAACTTTTTGTTTTAGAGCGATTGCTGGGGCTGCTTAGTAGAGAACAGAATAGTGTGGAAAACTACAGGTTTGGAGGCTAGAAAACCAGTGGTAGGTTGTGGATTAATCAAGATGAGATGTGACAGTGCATTGAATTAGAGTACTAGCTTCATGAAGAGAGAAGTGGATGGACTATTTGGAAGATAAGAGCTGCAGGATTCCACTCTTCACTGGATATGAGCATCAGGGGCCAAGGGCAAATGAAGTGTTAGGAATGCCTTTTAGGGTAGTGATTGGGCACCTGAGTGGATGATACGGCCATTTCCTGAAATAGAGACCACGGGAGGAGCATTGGATTTCTGGGGGAATCTCATGACTGAGTTTTGAGTGGCATGTGCTGAGTGTGAGGTACTCATGAGATCAGCAAATGGACCTGTCCAGTAAGCAGCTGGATATGACTGGAGAGGGGCTTGTGCAGTCCACAGCATACAGGTGGCAGTTGAAGCCATGGGAGAGGATATGATAGAGAACGAATGTGTACAGAGAGACAGGTAATTTTTAGTCTCCTTAGTAATGGAAAGTAATATTTACTCTTTGATGAAAGCTTGAATGTTTTCTGCGTTTTAACATGAACAAAAGATTTCTAATCTCACTATCAGTTCATGCATTTTCAAAAAGATCAGTGGATTAGTCAGCTTCCTTTATTGCCTAGGGATAGCCGAGGTGGTGTTTTTTATTTGAATACATTGAACATTCGCAATAGGAAAGACTCCTTTCAAATATGAGACAAACTACAAACTGATATGAATAAATGTTATGTTTTATTATAAGACAATGATTATTATGTATTGGTTCCACCATGGGTACTTGTGTAATAGTACTTAATCATAAAGCATGCTTCTTGCCCTTTTGGCGATCAATCTTAAATAGGTACATCTGCCATGGAAACTCACAATGAAGATTTATCAGTAAGCAGATAGAAAAGCATATAGCAGGCCCATATTTCTCTCTCCCTATGCTCCCAGCCTCTGAAAGGTCGGCCTTGCCCCAACATTCAAATATGTTTCTAAACAACAGACAGCATTACATGCAGTGTTCTGGTAAATGTTAAACAGCTGGCTCCCTGAGAGAACAAAACAAAATGTTAAACAAGTCTTTGTAGCATTTGCCAATGTCAGTGGTGTCACTATTTCCACATTGGCCAATTTCAAGCTTCCAGTCTGACTTCATTGATCACAGAGCTGGGAAAAGATGTTTAGCCAGCTTCAACCATGCACAATGGTATCTTGTAAGAGATGTTAGACTTTGTTGTATTTTTGACCAAAAAAAAAAAGGATTTTGCCATATTTGCTACCAGATATGTTGGGAGTGGTCCCAGACAGGAGGAAGATACTTCTAAGAAAGAACTGCATTCAAGGAGGACATGAGTTGTGGAAGGAGGAAAGGTTGAAAAAGGAGAGATTAATTATAGGCATTGAGAGGCAGGGGAGATAGATACTATTATCCTTTTCCTTAATTTTTTCCATAGTGCCTTGCATTGCATGAGCTGGTGGGCGTTGATGTTTCTCAACAGACTGGCCCTTGCCTGCCACTGCTTGGTGAACTAGCTGAGCATAAGGCGGCTGGCCGGGCTACTGTGCTGCACAGGTGCTGCGGCTGCTGTCGAGATCCACTCTCTGGGTGCTCCATGTAGTGCTGGAACCCGGGGCATTTTGTCCAATTGCTCTTTAGTAACAAGTGTCCAGACCTCAAAAATCAATGTCAGTGTTTGGCATCTTCAGGTTTTGTTTTTCCAGAATCCCAAGTTACTTACCTATAATTCTCAATCAGACATTCACACTCAGCATGTTAAGATTTTAAACCATGGGCACGATTATAAAACATCTCAAGCCGGCCGGGCGCGGTGGCTCAAGCCTGTAATCCCAGCACTTTGGGAGGCCGAGACGGGCGGATCACGAGGTCAGGAGATCGAGACCATCCTGGCCGACACGGTGAAACCCCGTCTCTACTAAAAAATACAGAAAACTAGCCGGGCGAGGTGGCGGGCGCCTGTAGTCCCAGCTACTCAGGAGGCTGAGGCAGGAGAATGGCGTGAACCCGGGAGGCGGAGCTTGCAGTGAGCTGAGATCCGGCCACTGCACTCCAGCCTGGGCGGCAGAGCGAGACTCCGTCTCAAAAAAAAAAAACAAAAAAAAAAACAAAAAAAAAAACAACAAAAAAAACCATCTCAAGCCAATCCATATCCCCCTAACACAAAGCAAAGAAAAAATGCTTTCAACTTGAGTGTTCAGGAAATATTTTTTAATTCTTATATTTAAGTTAAAAATCAAAAAGACTTTGATTTTAAGTCTACTGAGTAGACAGTTTGAGGAACTGAGTGGCTTTTTAAAATGAGCCTGGTTTAAGATAATATTAGAACTTTGCATTTATGTTCTTCAAACACCAATCCACGTAGAATTTTACTTCAGTTATCTGTCTGAATGTTTTAAAAACAAAGGGTAAGTGCTTGAGGGGATGGATACCGTTTCTCATCGTGATTATTTCACTTTGCATGTCTGTATCAAAATATCTCATGAATCACACAAATATATACAACTACTATGTACCCACGAAAATTTAAAAAAAAAAAAATCCGTAAGACTTTTTTGTCAGTGTGATTTCAAATACACAAAAAGAATAGACAGAAAAAATTATTTGCTTTGTTCAAAGATTCTTTGTGCCTGAATAGTCTATATACTAAACTGTTATATTCTTTTTACAGCCTAAATTTCACTAGATATGAGTTCCTGCCTGTTCAAGGATTATGTGCTGAGCCATGAGTGTCTGTAGCAATATGAATCTCTGTGTGTTTAACTGTACTAAATAGTTATAAAATATAAATATTCATGGGGCCACAGTTAAGAATTGATCAAACAATACACTGAAAAAGAATGTGTGTTATTTTCTCTCTGCTTCCCCACATACTCCTCATGTCTCTCTCTTTCCTTTCTGCTCTTTATCCCCACACCTCTCACCCTTAACCACCGGTCCTGCCCTGCCCAATAAAGCCTCTGCACCTTCCTGCTTGTAATTTGTCGCTAATCAGCTGTCACTGTCATCACCATGATGAGAGGTTCATCTCTGGCTGAGGGTAATGGCCTTAAAAGTCACAGAGTCAATGTCAATGGGATCGCTCCAATTCAATCACTGAGCTGAATGAGGGATGGCACCTGCTGACATTAGCACTCATTTTGAGCTCAAGCATCTGGGCCCCAGTAAATAACCATCAGTGGGTGGGTCTGGGGGACAGGTCATTAGCCCCACGAAAAATAAATATCGCTTCCCTTGATGGCTGCAAGTAATTTAGCTCAGACGAGGAAATTTCACCCTAGATTAAGTATGATGAGCCAATATCAGTCAGAGGAGGCCAAACAGTGAGAGCTTGATGAGATAGAGGGAAATTTATATTCAGCTGGCTGCATGTGAGATGAGCTCAAAGAAACGACATACCCTTCTGGCCCGTCTTCATGTGCACACTCAATGGTGGGCCAGTCTCATTGCTTGCCTCTTCGTCTTGTTTAATATGTTTTGGGGAGGAGGGGGTTTTGAAGATTCCACTTTGGGAAACTGAAGGCTAGATTTTGGAAAGATGAAAAAGGATATTTGAATGAAAAAGGAAGACAGGGTTTAAATTTTTCTCCACGTTGCTTTGTGACTTTGTCCTCTAGCATGTAATGTCCTAGCTTAGTCCTTTTGCCAGCATTTGGCTGGTGGAAGGGATTTGCCTTGCCTGCAGGCTCTCACTTGCAGACCTCCCTTCCTGAGACAGCAGATCCAGCTTTAATTGTTTTGGAGGCCCTGGAGGCTGCTTTCCCACTTGTAAATGGGATGAAAGTGACAGGTTAGGTAGGCTGGGTCACTCCTTTTTGATTTTTAGGAAGGAAGAACCACCACCTTTCATTCACAACAACATCATTTTATTTGTCCCACTGATGTGATCCATCAAATCCAGAAGGGTTATTAATAGAAGGTCTTTATTAGAAGCAGTTTAGCTCACTTTAGAATCATATTTTATATCTGTAGGGGCCTGCCCTCGGTCCACCCTCTCCCTCATTGAACTAGATATATCTCAAAGCTGAGTGGATCAGCTTCCCAAGCAGTTTCTTAATATAGATATTGTTTCTCGTGCTGCCTCCTTTCATAATAGACTGTGGTGAGGGTTTCAGTAGGGCATATGCTATCTGCCACTAAAATATTTTCTAAGTCATCTAATAATTAGCCAAAAATTTAACAGTATTTTTTAAAAGCAAGGTTTTGTTACCTGACTCGTATATCCAAATTTTGCTTTTACGATTTTCAGACTGATTTTATCACAGAGAAAATGGATCACTGCAGCAGCAGTCACGGTAAAGAATGCATGCATGTAGGGTAAAAGGGCATCTTGGCAGAGGCATGGGTGCAGCTGGAGAGCTCTCACGTGGGAGAGACGATCAGTTGAGGTCTCTGAAACCTCTCACCTGCGTAAGAGTTCAGTAGATATTTCTGGATTGAATTCATAAAGACTTGCTGTGATAACTAAATGCATCATGTATATGAACTCATGGCCCCTTGTTTACTTTATTAAGAACAATGATTACAGTTGTAAATACAGAAATATTGAGTAATCATTTGTTCCTGAACTACAGTGAGTGCTCCACAAATATTTGATGAGTGACTGTTTGCTTTAAGTCTCCTAGACTGTAAGTTTTATAGGGATAGAGAGACTGAATCTGTGTCCAAGTGCTGTATTCCTGGCGCCAACTTAGGAGATGCCGCATAATAAGTGCTCAATAAATATTTGACAAACGAATAAAAATTTTTGCTGTGTACTTTTATATGTCAGGCACTATGTGAGGGTCTAAAAAGTATGGTCTATGCAGGATGGATTTTATTATTTATTTAGCTGAAGAAAAAAGATATCCATATATATGACAGTTAAGAAAGAAAACTTGTGGAAGAGATACCCATTTTTATATTATAATCTGGTTGCTTCTGTGTTTACCAAAATGTAAATGGAATTAAATAAGGGAGTACCATTGTAAAACTAAGGCTCTTGAAGAATTCCTATAGGAAAGAAAATGTGTTTCTGGATCTATAGGAATCTGTGTACAATGATTTTGTTTGGCTCTTACTAGGTAGATGTCGCGATGATATGTTCTTGTGGAATACGCAAGACAGTTAAAGCTCTTCTGCCCCTTTAGTTAGTAGCTGTTTGTCAAAATGAATTGAGATTCACAATTTTGTGATATATGTAGAGAAGGTATTTTATCCATTGTACAGATGACAGAGGTAGAGGAGATAAAGAGACCTGGTCAACATACCAGACAAAGCTGAAAATAGAGCTCAAGTCTTTATCTACTAAACAGGTAAGGGAATAGAGAGCAACACAAGTGTTAAATCAATCAAGTCTAATTTAAATATAACATCATCATTGTTGTCATTAAAGGTATCCACATGGATAGAAACATGATATGGCATTTACAAAATAATTCTTGTATTATGGATTTTTATTATAGATACTTTTGTGTGCTTCTACCAAGAAAAAATACTAATCTGCCAATATGTTCTGGAGCCATAGAGGATAAAGTTTTCTGAGTCAGGTTATTTGAAGATACTAGCTGTGCTTCCAGCAGCAAAGTGAAGAGGCGATTAAAACAGTTATCCCCATACTCTCTATTTCAATGATCTGAAATCAAAGAATATTTCTTCTCTACCAGGACTTTTGGACTGAGCAGATTATATTAATCGAAGTAGTTATATTTTTATTTTTGAAGGAAACTAAGTGACTTAGATTCTATACTTTCAATTTTTGGAAGAAATAAATCCAAAATAATTTGCATAACTGGTATTTCTAAAATGTAGAATTGAGTATTTCAATAAATTAATAAAAATCAGTTCATGCTAATTTTGGGAGCTAAGTTCTTTTCTTGTTATTAGAGTATTTCCATGGTAAAATTTCTGAATAGCAATATTTATCTTGAAAGTGTTTATATTATTCTAATATTTTAGAAGATTATATATGTAGATATATATGCTTCATATATCAAAGTGAAAGTTGTTTCAGAATCAAATGCTGCTGTTTGTGTGACTAGCAGGTTGTGGGTTTTCTCTGATTCCTCCCCTCATTCTAAAAATTATAGTCCAATTTTTACTATCTTTTCATGTACGATGTCTTGATGTGAAATCTACAGGGGCCCAGGGATTTAATTTCATATACATTTGTCTGTCTTTACATATTTAACTGTAATCACATGATTTAGCCTCACTTGGTAACTCAAAAGTGATTTTTCTTCTTTAGTTGTCTCATTTTGAGAAGGTTTTGTTGCTAAAGGTAAGAGGTACTAGAGCCAAGGGTTTAAGTCTGCTGATAGATATGGATGCAACACTGGTAACTCAGATTTGGTCACTTTGGTATATGGGCCAATGTTATAGCTTAAGAGTCTTATGCTGCTTAGAGTCATTTGAATGAATTGAGGCCAGTTACTAAGTGTGTGTGAGTATGTGTAAGTATGTGTAAGTATCTGTTTACCAGATGAAAGAAATGGGGGATTAATTGACTTAAAATTTTTTTGATCACTTTTTTACTAACTCGTTGTCACCACATTAAGGTGTCGACTTTCACTTGAGAAAGAAAGAAAGATTTTGGCAAGTGGTCAGGGAGAAACCAAGAATGAGAGAAAAAAGTAGATGAATCAAAAAGGGAAGAAGAAAAAGTATATGTGTATATATATATATACTTATATATATATCTTTCCAAGATAAATATGATTAATCAGAAATTTTACATATGTATATTTTACATCTGTAAGTACAAATATATGACAAATAGAACAATGACAAACTAAGCTTGTATAAAGGCTCCTGTAGTGGGTGGGAGTTCTATATTCTAGAGGTCAAGAAGCAAAATGCTGATAGCTTGTGTACATTATTCTATCTAATCTTCACAATAATAATCTTATTATTCCAATATTACACATGAGAAAACTGAGACTCAAAGAAGTTAAGTAAATTGTCCAAGCTCATGTAATTAATAAAAGGCTGAGTCATACTTGGAACCCAGGTCTCTGATCACAAAACCCTCTGCTTTTAACCACTGCATTTAATGAATGTTTGTTCAGTTGGAATGAATGTCCAGAAATGCAGATTTTGCTTTATGTTATTTGATTTATGTGGCCACATATATAGATGGCTCATGCCTGTAATCCCAGCACTTTGGGAGGCCAAGGCGGGTGGATCACGAAGTCAGGAGATCGAGACCGTCCTGGCTAACATGATGAAACCCTGTCTCTACTAAAAGTACAAAAAATTCGCCAGGCTTGGTGGTGGGCGCCTGTAGTCCCAGCTACTTGGGAAGCTGAGGCAGGAGAATCGCTTGAATTGGGGAGGCAGAGGTTGCAGTGAGCTGAGATCGTGCCTGAGCGACACAGTGAGACACCCTCTCAAAAAAAAAAAAAAAAGAAAGCTTTGGAATGACTTTTGGAAATATACATTTTAGGTCTCATCATGGAAAGGAGGAGGTTTTGCTGCAAAAGTAGGAGGCTGCAATGTATTTTGAGTTTGGCAGAGAAGTTGGTGTAAACTTGTAATGTTAAACTGTATGAAATGACACCACCATGGAAGAGGTGAACACCTCTTCCTTTAGTCTTTGATAATAAGATTACTCTGTCTTCCTTATCTTTGAAGAAATGCGCACAGCCTAAAAATAAAGGATGAGAATGAAATAGACCTGTATTTCTCAGAAGTTAGTAAAATGTGGCTACCTCTAGGTTATTTAGGATTTTTGGATTATCCATACTTCACGGGCACTTTTTTAACTCCTGTTCTGAATTTCAGATGTCACTTTCATTTCTTATTGGTCACCACAGAAGAAGGAGTAACGTTTGGCTTAGCTAGTTGTTAGCAGGTATTAGTAGGAGAAGGTAACATTAACATTACATGGTTAAATGAGGTTTAGGGATAATTCCATTTTTTTTTTCTTTCCTCTTTGCTTGGGTACCTGAGAAATCTTGATTATGCAAGTTTGAAAATAAGCATTACATATTTGGTTTTTTGAAATAGAAAATAAAATGGTAAAATTTTATTTATAGTGGCAAAATTATATAAAATATCTAGTAATCATTTTATTTTTAATTTATTTTTTTTTAAATAATTTCAACTTTTATTTTAGATTCAGGGAGTACATGTGCGGGTTTGTTACATGGGTATGTTATATGATATTGAGGTTTGGGGTATGAACGATGCCATCACCCAGGTAGTGAGCTTGGTACCCAATAGGTAGTTTTTCAGTCCTTCCCCTCCTCCTTGTCTCCTGCCTCTAGTCATCCCCAGTGTCTATTCTTCCCATCTTTATGCCCATGTGTACCCAATGTTTAGCTCCCACTAAAAAGTGAGAACATGCAGTATTTGGTTTTCTGTTCCTGCATTAATTCACTTAGGATAATGGCCTCCAGCTGCATCCATGTTGCTGCAAAGGACATGATTTCATTCTTTTTTATGACTGCATGGTAATCCATGGTGTATATGTATCATCTTTTCTTTATCCAATCCACCATTGATGGACATCTAGATTGATTCCATGTCTTTGGTATTATGAATAGTGGTGTGATGAACCTATGAATGCATGAGTCTCTCTGGTAGAATGATCTATTTTCCTTTGGGCAAATAGTAATGGGATAAGCACTACATATTTATCAGTCAACATTTGTAAGTACACACATGCACACACACGCACATACACACACAATAAAAACAGCCCTTTGTCCTTCAAACTTACTTTACAGAGCAGAGCTCATTAAATTTTCAGAGCTAGTATTTTTCATCTTTAATTAAGTGGACATTTGCTATGCTGTGGGGACAATATGGTGGACAGGACCTAGGTGAGAGCAATGATCTAAGGAAACCTGCAGTTAATATGACTAAATCATGAATTTTAGTAATGTTGGTTTTAGTAGTAAATATATAAGTTATATTTAAAATGCTTTTCAAGTTAAATCCTATACTAAATCCATTGGGAGAATTTTCAATTAAAAAATAATCCCCAAACCAGCTTATAAATATTATAATCTTAAAGGGAATATTCTCTAAATCCATTGGTTTTGGAAGTACTATTTCCATTTATTTTGAGTTTCTTTCAGTGGAATATTCTATAAATATGATGATTATTTTAATGATGTAGATAAAGATTAACAGCATTAATACAAGACTCATCAGAAGGATAATATTAGTAATAATAAATTACCGTAGCAATGTTGCTATAAATTTTTAAAATGGGATTTTTGAGGTGTGGAATCTAAAAGTATCACAAGAAAAATGTTTAGATTTTTAAATTTTTAATTTTTTTTACATTCCTCTATTATTTGAAAGTCTTGTTTACATTGTCTCTCCTACCCTTTAATAGCTGGCATTTGTTGTGATTTGGTATCTGTCTGCAGTGTTTGTGCATGAGAAACTAATGAATAAACAGTTGACGAAGTCATCATGAAAAAGTGGTTGATGATAAATTGATTGCCATTACACAGGTATCACGTGCATTCTACTAGTTGACATTTTGAACTTCTCCCCTAATGCAGGTTGCTTTCTCTCATCTAGTAAACAGATCAAAGGCAGACATTTCCAATGAAGCCTGGTAAGGTCCTGTACCTCCAAATTATAGGCTAACTTACTATGTCTAACTATAACAAACATTTTGTTAGCAAATTTCTTTGAACACCCAAATGTGCCCAATAAAGCAAATAGGAAAATATTAGAATTACTTGTAAAAATGTTCAGCGTGTTGAATTCTATTACTGAACAGTTTATATTAATATTTTAGAGTCGGCTACTTTCCCCCCCTTTTCTTTCTAGAAGATATTTTAGCAATAATTGCAAGACTAGGAATTAAAAGTGATAGGATAGAAAAAACAAGCCAATGATGGCTATCAATTAAAGAAATCATAAGAATTTTACATAAATATTGTAGGTAGGAACTCAAAATTATAGTAATTAAAATGTTGTTGGGGAGACTGGTAACATAAACAAAGTCCACATAAAGTTCCTCAAATTGTATAATGAGAGATTGTTGCAAGGGGTAGATTGGACACTGAGTTTTTGTACACAGAAAAAAAGTTTTATTTTACTTTTTGAAACATTTCATTCTGTTGCATTTTTTTCCTGTTTGAATTTTATGTTGACAGTGAGCCAAATAATTCAGATTTGTATCACTGTAATACTGACACAATGGCAAAATATGAGATTATGGAGAGTCGGGCTCATAAATGAATTCCAGTTGTTTTACTTTCAGGCATTTTACAGAAACACAGATGAAGAGTTGATAAACTAGGGAACAGCTGTTGTTTAGTCATCTTACACAATGTAGCTTTTCACTTACTTTTTTCTATTTTCATGAACATTTTTTTCTTGCAGGATTCTTCACTTTATGGTTATTATTAGCATTAGAGATACAAGACTGTTATGTACTCTAGATATCTTTGCCAAGTTAATACTTTTTGGAATGAACTTGTGAGCAGAATTCTTTAGTAGACTCATTGTTATATAGATCACACCTTTATTTTACATAACTTTCTGAACCAAGATCCTTTGGTTCCAGTAATTTAAATTTAACCAACATGTATTGAGAACCTATTCCTTCTCTTTCTGTACTTTACAGTTTAGAGGTCAGTGTATATTGCTGCTTATAGTTTACAAGGAGTATAAAGTCAATAGAACTCTTTGCAGTTTATAAGTAATTTTCATTTGTATTTCATCTCATGCTGTTGGTTATATATATACATAGATGAATGTCATGATCCCTACTCTTAAGATGCTTACAATCAAGTTGAAAAATTAAACATAAATGACTTATTTATTATGGAACTTCAAAGTCACCGTAAAGAAGGATTTGAAAAAGATTAAGTATAAATATATTTCAAATTTGACACTTGCTTAAATTGATACATGGCCTTGCTTTTAGGCATTTGGAAAATTTTTATCTAAAGTGCTTTTTATTTTAGAATTTCTACATCAGACACTTTGTATTAATAATGGAGATAATAATACCTAATGCTTATAGAACATATAATACTTTTTAAGGAGCTTTTAAATCTTCAATTTCATTTTATCCTCATTAATTTGATAATCTGCTGAGGTTCTTTTCTGTCCATTGATTTGATTACCATTGCTACACAGCAAAAAGAGAAATGGAATCACACTATATTAGATCTTGAAGGAAATAGAAAGACAATCCTCCCTAATGCCTTCATTTTAAGATGAAACTGAGGTGAAAGCTAGTGCTTGTCTTTGGTCACAATGCTAGTTAGGGGCAAATCTTTTGACATGAAATCAGTCATGTTTCTACCTAATCACTGCTTCTCTCCAGTATTTCTATACTTGTGCCCATGAGTTCAGGCATGAATTATCCAGTTTGATTCCTTGTACTACCCAAATGGACAGCTGACTGTTGGCTCTCTTTCCTTCTCTCCTTGTTTCTTTCTCTCTCTTTCCCCACTTCCACCCTCTCTCTTAGTACCCTCCCCTCTCCCTGCCTCCCTTCTTTCCTTCCTTTCTCTCCTTCCTTTCCTTCTTTCTTCTGTTTATCCAGATATTCATTCATTCATCTTCACTGAACAAACATTTATTGAATCTGTTTCATCTTTGCTTGCCAATGTACATGGCATCTGAGATTTTTTGACCCTGATACCATAATGTCAGAATGCTTATTCTGAGTATTTGAATATTAGTCTGTTTCTAGAACAGAGCAAGTAGGTTTATGAATGGAGATTGGGCAAGGCATGGAGAGGCAGAGGTGGGAGGATCATGTGACACAGAGAGTTTGGGACTAGCCTGGGCAACATAAGAAGACCCTATCTCTACAAAAAAGAGAAAAATTGGCTGCACGTGGTGGTGCATGCCTGTAGTCCTAGCTACATAGGAGGCTGAAGCAGGAGAATTGCCTGAGTCTAGGAACTTGAGATTATAGTAAGCTATGATCGTGCTACTCTACTCCAGTCTGGGGGACAGAGAGAGAGTCCTGTCTCCATTAAAAGAGAGAGAGAGAGAGAGAGAGAGAAAAGAGAGAGAGAAATAGAGATTGCATTTGTAACATTTCAGTGAGGTTCTTTAGAAATTTTGTTGCTACTAGGGCATATTAACTCTGTCTACCTAAGAGAATAAATACAAAAATACCTCTGATCCTTGGTTAATCTAATGCGATATTCTCTGTCTGGCAGGGACACCAACAGAATTGTGTTGTAAAGTCTCATAGTAACCTTCAGAAAGTAAATGTAACTCAAAAGCTATCACTGTGGTGGGATGGGGGCACTCTGGGCTCAGATCTCCAGTACATAAATGGTGCCAACTTGGGGGACCTATATATTTAGGTCGCATGCTGGCAACAGTGAAGGGTGTTCACCACAAAACCTCAGTCCTTTATCAGATCTCAAAACTATACTGTGTTTTAAAATTCTGTTACTTTCTTGTGACTAGCCCAGTCATATTATGTTGTATGTTATTCTGCTAAACGTGTTAATTTGTTAAATGTGTGCATTTTATAAATATGTTATAATTATTGTTCCTCTGTTTTGGCATCTCTTCCCATTTTAAACAGTGCTTAGTTACTGAAAAACATGCGGCAAAAATTGTTTTGAACTCTGAGGTTCCATTTAATTTGTATTTAACTATTCTTATATCCTATTACAGATATATCTATAAATTGGTCTCAACTGTTTCTTGTGTTTAGATTCTGAGTTCTCATAGTTTCTTCCAAAACATCCTTCGTAGGATAAATTATACCACTGCTAGCTATGTTGAGGAGTATCATATTTAATTTAAAAGCTTCCTCTGTTTGCTTTTGGTGAGATTCAGTCCTAGTTTTTCAAGGTATGGTGACTGAATCAATGGTCATCTATTTATATCCTTTGTGATTTTATAGATTTGAATGATATATCCCATCTGTTCTGCAGTTACAGAATGAAATATAACGATGCCTCTCGTTTCTTAGGTGTTCATCCCTGAAACTTTTGAAATACCATTAGGTTTATTCTGATGTTTTTTGATCCAGAGCCACAAACACTGTCCCAGAAATGAACAGACTATGGTTGTGGAGGAATGTATTCTTTGTTAATTGCTCTTTTTCACTGTGCAAAAGTAAATTAGCCAGGATTTAGAAACTGCTGGATCCAAACCAATTTTAAAATGTTGTAAAACAATTAGTCTTCTATAGTGTTTGAGTTTCAAAGTTAACACAATTACAACAGTAAGACAGTTGCTATAAAAATTCAAACCATGCAGAATATTCAAGGTAAAACATTTAAAGTTGTCCTCCATTCCCCAATATAACATTTTGTCATCAATAACTTGATGGTAGTATTCCCATGCCTTTTCGCACATTGATACATAGTCTTGGCAGGTCTTATTGTTAAGCTATGCTCAACATTTGTTTTCTCAACATGATTTATTTGAAGATGGTCAAAATGAAATATTGCATAGGGCAAGAATTTAGTTTTTTCTTTCACCCAAAGAAACTTGTATTCGGTAATTGTTTTCTTTAAAACATGCTTTGAAGTCATTGACTACAATAGCCAGTGATGGAAAAACAGTAATAATGTAGTAAAACAAGCCCCAAATTATGCAGCAAAAATCTTAGATTCTGGCACTTACTAGCCTCACTAGTGGTGTACCTTTGAGTAAATCATTCAATTTCCTTTTGTTCATTTCTGAGACTTTTTTTTCATTGCTGTGATTCTATTATTTTTTTACTAAATGAAAAATATTTATATGTGGATTTTTCAAGAAAGAAGATGAATATTTCACAAATAACTAAGAATGCAAAATTTAGAAAGTTTTTGCCTAAAAGAAACATGTGACAAAAATAAATTAGAATAATTTCTAATGGGAAGAAGAGTTTAGTATGGACTATTTTGCAATAAAGAAGATAGCTTTATTTATTTATTGAGAGACAGGATCTTCTCTGATGCCCAGGTTGCAGTGCAGTGGCGCGATCATGGCTCCCTGCAGCCCTGACCCTCTCAAGTAGATGGGATTACAGGGGCATACCACCACACCCAGATAATTATTATTATTATTATTTATTATTATTATTTTTACAGACAATGTCTTGCTATATTGTCTAGGTTGGTCTTGAACTCCTGGCCTCAAGTGATCCTCCAGCCTCAGCCTCCCAAAGTGCTAGGATTATAGCTGTGAGCCACTGTGCCCTAATGGGAGATAGCTTTATGTTATTATCCAAGGTAACACCTAGAATCATTACACCATAATGTTGGCTTTTAATATACTTTGGCTTTCCAAAAATAAAAACAAACGAAAATAATTTTCAAGCAATAAGTCCAAACATAACTGGATAATTTGATTATGAAAGAATTCATTTTGCCTACATTCTTATTTGCATGGTGGCTCTCCCTGTACAGCCATTACATAAACTATACAGGACTGTAGATTATAAATTCGACTTATATTTGGAATTCATCTGTGATATGAATGTAAAGTTTCAGTCTGTTTTATACTACAGCATTAGGAAATAAAATCAAGAAGCAGAAAATGGGTATGTCCAAAGAATTCTAGGTAATTAAAAAGGCAGCTATGTTTTAATCTAGTAAGTAGATATCCCTGTCAGTGTTTTATGAATTGTGAAAATAGAAACTACATTATTTATCTCAAATTTCTTTAAAAACAATGTTACGATCTTTTCCTCTAGAGACCAGTATCAAACTTGATGTCTTGCAGAGTTATAAAAGAACATTGCCAAAATATTTTTGGGGGATATTAAAACTGGATCTAGCATGATAGAAGCATGAATGATCTAATGGTATAATATGTGTTAGAAGCATTCTAACTTTGAAGAGTCAGGTTTCATTCTTCTGACATGCTCCAGTTATGTAACTACAACAGTGAACACACTGTTCTTAGTTTTTTTCTTAACCAGTTTCAGGTAAAACCATAGGCATTTAGATACCTACAGGATGCATTCCCTTCTTCAGTGGTGGTGTGCTGCAATACAGCTCTGAGACTAAGCACCCAAAGTGAGCACCAGACTTCACAGTTTTAAGGGCATGGTCCCTGACATGGTGGCCCTCACTTCAGATACCAGGTGAAAAACTGGGGGGGGCCCCAAGCCACCTGCATTGCTAACCAACTGGCTACAAATCCAGAGGATTCCCATGACTACAACTCAGGTTTGACAAATCCCTAGAATAACTCATAGAACTCAGGAAAGTGCTATACTTACAGTTTTATTATCAAGGATGCAAATCAGGACCAGACAAATGAGGAGGCACAGAGGGCAAGGGCTAGGAGGATCATGATTGCAAAGCTTCCATGCTGTCTCTCAGTGGGTTCAGAGTGTATCAAACTCTTGGCACATCAATGTGTTCATCAACCAAAAGGCTCCCTCAAGCTTCAGTGTTTGAAATTTTTATTGGGGTTTCATAATATAGGCATAATTGATAAAATCATTGTCCAGGTATTTGAGCTCAATCTTCAGTCTTCCTACCCTCCCTGAAGGTCCAGAAGTTGGGCTGATATCACATGGTTCAAAGCCCCAGTCTTCTAATAACACTATCAGCCCCCATTCTGAAGCTATCTGGGGTCCCACCATGAGTCACCTCATTAACACAAACCCAGGTGTGATCCAAGGAACTTGTGAATAACAAAGACACTTCTTTTACTGGGGAAGTTCCAAGGATTTAGAGTCTTCATGCCAGGAACAAGGAAAAAAGACCAAATTCCTTATCATACAACAAGTGGTGTGGTCCAAAGCTCTTTCTTTAAAAAGTTAGTAGTTATTTCAATTATGTATGCACCATAAATTAGTCATAAAGTCTCACATTGTAATTGTTTTCTTATAGGATATCTGGAAGTATGTAATTCCCCTCTTTTCCAATCCACTCTTTGCTTCTTGTAGTAGTTGGATTATATAATAATTTTAGGTTCTAATGTTGATAATTTTCTTTTTCTGAGAAAATTGTGCGAGTCAATAAGAAATATTCTTATTTCTAGGCAAAACCTAAAGGATTAAGGCTGATAACATTTTCTAATTTTGATAAAGATTAAAAATATATTTCCTTTTGTTGGTCTGTGCTTCTCTTAATATTCAATGACTTCAAATACATAATTGTGATTGCTACTGTGAATCATAGCAAAATGGTTTATAGTCAGAGTTTATTTGATTTGGCTTTACCTATCCATGTGCTCTTAGAATAGGAGAGGTATGGAAATACTGGTGTAGGCCTAACACTTTGATTTCACACTTTTTCAGAGAAACAGACTGATAAAATCAAAGCATTATTTGTGGTTTGCTTCCAGCTCCATCAATATAGCTTATGGTATAGAGTAAAGTTAAGAAAATTACTGACAGATTTGATTGTTGAATTAGGTCTGCTTAGCTCCCAGACCTGATGCATTTCAGTAACTTGTGCTGCTTCAGGATGAGAGTTGCTTTTCCTTTTTAAGGGAAACATAAAAGCAGGGAACACTATAAGAATACCTAAAAGTGAATTTCTCATGGAGTTTTTTTTTTTTTTAATTTATTTAAAGGAACCAAATTAAGCTTTAAAAATATGCAAATTTCATTTTCTGTTTTTGAAAGCCATTTTCTGATTCTTACCACCAGGTGTTTTCTCTTGGTCGTAGTTGGATGGTAATAATCTATGCCTTTGTGGTATGTGGCATTCTTAGATGTCTGAAATATGCCACGTGCTGAGTGTTATACCAGATAAAAACACAACAACCTTAACATTGGCCACAGAATGTGTTAAATGCACTGGTCATGAAAACGCCTTTTTAGATAAGACAACAAATAGTAGATACCTGTTATCCATGCAACACTTGTGAGAGAAGGTGAGTAGGGGAGAGGTATGTGCTATATACTGAAATAGTTTTTCTGTTGTTAACAAGTAGCATCACATCTATTGTTTAGAATGATATTTCACTTTGATTAAGAAATTCTCCTGAATCCCAAAATAAAAAAGAGCATAAAGGAAATATTCAGTTATCTAAATGTTTGATAAGGACTGAATCTCAACAATCACTTTCTGTTGTGGGTAAGAAATTATTATTTAGGTTGGAAAAATGAGACAAAATATAGCAATTTGGGGAGAGGTAAAGAACTGCCTTTATTTTGTGTTTGGTGACTGTATTACTCAACACTGCAAACATATTTTTTGTATGAAAATAAATGTTTCTTTTGTGGGAGAGTGCCATTTTATGTGCTGCTGAAATTATTCCCCTACAAACTGTATTTTATCTTGGGAAGTGATTGGTGTCAAAAGTATTGCTTGTATCAAGATATATGTACAGAGTGGAGGTTACTCAGTAATATATAGTGTCCTGATGGTTTATATTGATGGTGCACTGACATAATTTACATCAGCCATTCTTTTTTACCTTGAACTGTAAGGTGCGATAGCTTCTGGATTTATATTTGTAAGACTTTTAACCATTTAAGGAGTTATTGTTAACAAATGCACACATATTTATGATATTCTAGTTCTGAGACGAAAACAAATATAAAACAATATTGCTTGTGAGAACAGGAACTGGTAAGGAGTTCTTTGACAAACACCACTGTTGATGCAAGTCATAACAACTACAATAACAACCACAATAGTTATTATTTCTAACAACTTCCACTTGTAGGATGCTCTTATGAAGTAGGCTGGTGTAGTGATTGAGCACCATGGCTCTGGAGTCAGACCATGCAGGTTTGAATCCCAGCTCTGCTGCTAGGTATATGACCTTGGTCAACTTGTTTGACCTTTCTGTGCCTTGACTTCCTAATTTTTAAAATGGGGAAAAGAATAGGATTGTTCTGAGAATTAAATGACATAACAGAGACAAAATACATAGAATAGTAAATTATTTTAATGGTGATGCTTTACAATATCTTTAGTCTTTACAGCAACTCTGGCAAGTCATTTTTTTCACTCAAATTAGGGAAAGGTACAATTTTGCACTATTAATAGATATGAAACTGAGCGTCAGAGAAGTTAAAGTCTTGCCCATGAACACAGATTTGAGATTGAAATGTAGGTAGGGTTAGCTTTCATGCTGTAATTCATTTCACTAAATGTTGATGCTTCAGTATTAGAACTATTGTTATTCCTGTGAAAGGGAAACTTTAAAAAGGAAACAGTCATACGAATACTTGAGTCCAAAATTTTCATGGAAAAATTTTTAACCTTAATGGAACCAAATATCTTAATAGTATGCAGAAAGGAACCATTCTCTAGCCTACAAATATGTTCTTTGGGGGAAGAAGTATTAATATTATCACTGAATCATAAGTGTAGAATTTATGCAATATGGTTAAGTTGAAACCAGTTATAATTTGGAGAAATTTGGAGGAAGTTATGATCATGGATACTGCACACAAGCTGTCACACACTTTCTAGTTCTAGTTTTAATTACATGCACATGGATTATCCAATCTATTAAACCTGATAAATACTACATTAAGTTCTTATTAATATAAATACTTATTTTGCTTAATTAAAGAAGTTATGCAGATTGTAATAAATATCTCTCTTTCAAACGATTCCTCATATTCTCAAGACTTTTAGTGGCAAAAGCTACTGAAGCATAAACACAGTTTCTCACATAGTTATGAGTGCTATGTGCACTGTAGAGGATTAGTAATTATTTAACGTTTTTGGTAAGCTTATCTTTTGTACATTCTTCTTGATTCCTGAACCTTTTAGAACAACCCCCACTTGAGCTTTCAGTGCAGCAATAACATGGATATCTTTCTGGATCTCCATGTAGCTGCAGTTTTACATTGAACATAATTTCAATGTCAGTAGATTGCATGGTCTGCTATGTCAGAAAGAGGCAAGACATAGCGAGCTTCCCCAATACCTAAAATACTCCTGTGGTGGTAGTAGGGACAAAAATCCAATGAGATTAAGAAAGATGGATATTAAGCAGACTGCTTATACTGATATTTGATAGAGCCAGGTCAAGTTTCGACCTTTCCATGTGTATTACCTAGTTTGGCAATGGCCTCCCCTACTCACCCAAACACCTGAGCAGATATCCTGGGCATAATCCAGTGCTCACCCCTATTTCCACACTTGCTTTTAGTAACAGGATCCTATCGCATTCCTCTAAATCTTAAATTGTTCTCCCATTCATCCCTCTCTCCTCATTCCCATTGCTATTTCAGTCTTTACAACTTTGGTCCCACAATGTTTCTCTCTCTTTTATTTTTAATGAATGAGCATTTCCCCACATTATTAAATTTCCTTCAAAATACGATTTTTATGCTCAACATCACTAATCATTAGATAAATGCAAATCAAAACCACAATGAGATGCCATCTCACACCAGTCAGAATGGCTATTATTAAAAATCAAAAATCAACAGATTCTGGCCAGGTTGCTGAGAACAATGAATGCTTACATACTGTTGGTAGGAATGTAAATTAGCTCAGCCATTGTGGAAAGCAGTTTAGTGATTTCTCAAAGAACTCAAAATAGAATTACCATTTGACCCAGCAGTCATTACTGGATATATACCCAAAGGAATATAAATTGTTCTACCATGAAAACACATGCATGCATATGTTCATTACAGCATTATTCACAATAGCAAAAACAGAATTAACCTAAATGCCCATCAGTGGTAGACCGGATAAAGAAAATATGGCATATATACACCATGGAATACTATGCAGCCATAAAAAGGAATGAAAACATGTCTTTTGCAACAACATGGATGGAGCTGGAGGCCATTATCCTAAGCGAACTAACACAAGCACAGAAAACAAAATACTGTATGTTCCCACTTATAAGTGGGAGCTAAACATTGAGTACATATGGACACAAGGAAACAACAGACACCGGGGTCTGCTTGAGGGTGGCGAGAGTGAGGAGCGTGAGGATTGAAAAACTACCTATTGGGTACTATGCTTATTACCTGGGTGGTAAAATAATCTGTACACCCAGCTCCCATGACACACAATTTACCTATATAATAAACCTGCATGTACATCCCCAAACCTAAGTAAAAGTTAAAACAAACATGATATTTACATTTTTGTGTTACTTGATCATATGGTTGTGTCCAGTTTAAAAATCCCTCTATTTTGGCCAGGTGCAGTGGCTCACGCCTATAATCCCAGCACTTTGGGAGGCCGAGGCGGGTGGATCACCTGAGGTTAGGAGTTCGAGACCAGCCTGGCCAAATGACAAAACCTCGTCTCTACTAAAAATACAAAAATTAGCTGGGTGTGGTAATGGGCCCCTGTAATCCCAGCTACTCGGGAGGCTGAGATAGGAGAATCGCTTGAACCTGGGAGGCAGAGGTTGCAGTGAGCTGAGAGTTCACCATGGCATTCCAGCCTGGGCAACAGAGTGAGACTGTCTTGAAAAAAAAAAAAAAAAAAGTCCCTCTATTTTTACTTAGATTATTTCCCCTCTTGGGCTCTTATAAATAATATTTCTGTACACATTTGTATTTAAAAACATCTCTGGTCATTTCCTTAGGCTAAATTTCTAGAAATACAATTTCAGGTCCATAAGATCATATTTTTTAAAATAATGAAATATTTATTCTCCCTTCAATAGTATGATAGAATCTGTCTCACTGGAGTCTTGATTATTATTATCTAAAAAAAATTGTTAATTCAATAGATTAAAATGTTATGTTATTTTAATCAATGTTTTTGAATGATAATGAGATAAAGCATTTTTTGCATGTGTGTGTGATTTGCATCTCTAATTTTTGTAGTTTGTGATGTTTTGAATCGTTTTAAATATTAATATAGTAAAATCTATTTTTTATCTTTTTTATTGGTTTTATATTGATAAAATAGTTACGGAAGTTAAATATTTATCTTTATTTTCTTCCTATTTTATAGTATTTTAGAAACCCAAAATAATTAACTCTTTATCTAAAATACATTTTGGTGCACCTTGTAAAATAAGCATTCAAAATTGAATTGAATAAATTTAATTTTTTCAAATATGTAATAGTTTTCCCTCTAATTGTTAATTTTTACACAGGTTCTTGACTAGTTTCAAATACTGAGATTTTAAATTTCATTTTTATATTTGATAGACTGAGTGCTCCTTAATTAATTTTTTTTCCAAATTTTGTGTGTGTGTGTGTGTGTGTGTGTGTGTGTTGATTTTTCATCCACAGAAATTTTAGAATAATGCTATCTACCTTCTTCCAAAATATTACATCGGAAAGAATTGACATACTTAAGTATTTTGTGTTTCTTCGTTTAGTCAGATCTTATTTTATATTTTTTTTCAGTAAAACTGTCTATTTTTAGTCAGATAAGTTCCATACATATTTTTGTCATGGTTATTCATAGGCATTTTGTATAGATTGCTACTCTGAATAAGATATTTTATTCTACTATATTTTCTAGCTCAATTTACTGGGATACATCTTTAAAATAGTTTTTCATAGTCGTTTTTAATAGTTCCCACTGTTAATTTCAGCACCAGAGGGAGCTGTAGTGTAGTGAAAAAAGCCCTCATCATTGAGAAGGCCTGAATCTGAGTCCAGGCTCTGCAAATTATTTCCCATGTAGCCTTGGCCAAATTATCTATGAAATGGGAGAGTTCTTCCTGCCTCTCACAGGGTGTTGGGAAAATCCACTCAGAAGAGTAGGCACTCTTATTATACAATGTGGGCAGCTGATTAATTTACCTAGGTGTGAGGCAGAACTTCATAGGCAATAGTTTTTATCTGGAGATGGGGAAAAAGAAAAAAGCACTAGTAACATTTCCAGGATTTGATATTAAAGTCAATATCAGCTTATGATTTTATGCATTATAAATATCACCTGAAATTGGATGACAGATTATTAGAATGGTATTGTGGGACAAACAGTGACTGGGAAGCCAGGAAACATGAGTCCTGGTCCCCACGGTGCCACTTTGTTGGGTGATCCTGCACCATTCAGTCTTTTGGGACCTCAGTTTGCTATTATATAAAATAAAAATTCAAATGTAAGTCAAGACGTATAAAGTAATTCAAGATTGTTTCCACAAATAAAATTAGTGTACTCAGTGGAATACACGATTTATTCTGGACATACTTTATGATTTTCTGGATTGGTTTCCAGTGTCCTGGTGTAGACTTATGATACCTGATTTGGGTGGGTTTCTTGTACTCCCTAAAGTTATCATAATTGACAGGTTAACAAACATGAATTTTCTAGGAATTAAAAAATAAATAAAATGATGATGAAAGCACTACTATTTCAAATATATACATATATTTAAAAATTCTCAAGCTATTATGTCTTTTAGACTATGAAAGCATTGGCAGACCCTTAACTAGAGCTTTGGGAGGGGCATCGCTGCAATCCAATGAATAATATCTGTGAATCCAGGATCACGTTGGATATTATCATTCATTACCATTGTGAGAAAAGGATGATTAAACTAATAGTTACTGGGAGACATTTCTGATGACAGGAGGCTGTGATGAAAATAAACTGACTTCAATATACATTTAGAACCGGTAATAATGGGATGTGGCAGGAAGCCAATAAATGAACATGGCCCTCCGCTCTGATCAATGAATTACTTTCCCTTCTCTCTCCCTGCTCTTGAGGGCAGCACAGGAACCTTAATGAAAAATCAATAGCCCTCTGTAATTCAGAAATGGAATCAATCGTTTGACCTGACTTTTTCTTTTTCCTTGCTAAGAGAATGCTTAGCTCAAGATAGAATTCAGTAGTAAAGAGCTGTTCTTCAAAAAGCCTACAGAAGACACCTGATACCAGTCCACAACAATTTATACCTGCGATGGGTAGGTCTTTTCTGCCTTGCCATCTTAAGGAGTAATGAGTCTTCAGATTTATTTTCCCCCATAGTTCTTCCTTATAATCCCTACCTTAAAAATTATATGCAACCATTAGTTGTTTTGTTTTTTTAATGGTTCTTGTGGCAGTTACTGCTATCAGTGCTGCAGATGCTTTAAAACATAGGTTGATAACTGTGGATGCTGTCTTTAAACCCATCTGGGATCAAATGGGAATCAATTTTTCCACAGCTCTCTCTGCATACTTCCTCTAGCATCTGTTAACTATTAAATTTGTGCTCAAAACAAGCCAGGGCACACATGCCCTTGACCTAAAGGCAATTAGGACAGGCTGAAAGGAAATTAGAATGTAGGTTTAAAAATAGTGTTTTCAGGTTTTTATTGAAAATCTCTTATGACATAGGATGAGTTCTCAGGGCCTCTACTCTCCCACATGCTGTGGTGTACTGGTGAATCTTCAGCATCTGGCTTTCTTGGTGGGGGTGGTCCTAATTTGCAGGTTTTGCTGATTTCCATTGTGTTAATAGTCCCACTATGGCTGATTTCAAACCACTTTTGTGACTGTCACTGAACATGGAGTTGGGAGGAGACTACACAATGTACTCAGCTTGAGAGCTGGTGTGAGCTGGCCCTAGTATACCACTGTTGGCCATTTGGCACCTTTGCAGAAATTAGAAAACCAACTCCCTTCTGTGTGGACACCACATGACTTGGTGAGTGGTACGGGGAATAGATTTTAATCCCCACTTTGTCCCCTGGCCAAGCGTTATCGTGCAGTATAGTGTTTTCATCTGCAGAAGCACATGTGAAGTCTGGGAGTATTCTGGGGCCCATAAATCGTTAAGGGCTCATGGATGGACTTCAGAGAATCTGCAACTTCCTGTACAGTCAGCTGTGTGTGCATGTGTGTATGTGTGTGCATGAGCCTTTATCTGGGGAGAGGATTAATAACTTCTAACAGATTTTCAAAAGGAGCCCTAATTTAAAAAGTTAAATCCTTGAAACTTCTAGTTACATTGGTAGAAATCTGGGGACTTTGAAACTACATTTAAATGTAATTCAAGGGATATAAAGCCACAAGATCTAGTAAGGTTCCTGATTTTGCAGCTTTCTGGGAAAAAAGGGCACAATTTTGAAATTGGAGGCAAAAATGAAATTTTGATAAGCCTGGGCATTTTTGAATACCTCATAGATACATGCATGTTTACATTCTGTATAATGATGCAGTCAGAAGGCAACAAGATTTAGTATTCTTGCCTTCACTATATGCTAATCCCAACAACATGCATTAAGAAAATAGGGAATTATTCATCCCTTTTTGTCCTTTATAATGCAGAACACTTCAAAAATTGCCAACTCCTTTTCTGTCTTTGTCCCAGGGCTGGGCTGACACCCAATTTATGGTCATCTTGTTCTTGCTCATCCTGAACAATTTCTAGCATTTGGAGAATGTTTCCCATGGTAGCATCTAATGCCTGTGGCTGCTGTCTGAGAGAAAGCAGCGATGAGGGGAAGACACTGACCTCTGTTTGGGTGTTTGAGTATTTTAGTGTAAACCGAAGAGTTACTATCTAAGAGTATCACATAGCTATATAGACTTCAAACATTCATTTCTGGAGTGTTTTATATCATATTTTTCATTTAATCACCCAATGTCAAGTCTAATAATGTAGGTCTCTTTATCACCGTTTTGTGGAGATTTAGACACTGAGTTCAGAGGCATGAGAGCATGTGCAAGGGAATCAAGAATTAGAAGCCTAGTCAGGCCCCAAACCCAGCTCTTCTGAAATCTCATCCAAGGCTCCTTCCAGTACTCCCATTGTCGCACTGTTGTGGTGCCCCTGCTTGTTATAGTGGTTGAAGGTTCAAGCAGTCATGAGTGCCAGCCCAATCATGGGTGCACTGAGGGTAAACCTCAGGACTGCTATCTGGACTGTAGTTATTTTAATATTTCTAATGACAATTCTGAAGGCAACATCTTTTATGAGCAAGGACTTTGGATCCCAACAAACCTGTGGTCGAATCCTGACTCTGCCATTTCCTGGTTCTCTAACCTCTCTCAGTCTCAATTTTATTTTCTGTAAAATTCTTGCCTTCACTATATGCTAATCCCAACAACATGCATTAAGAAAATAGGGTAACAGCACTTCCTTCAGGATTTTGGTGAATATTAATGTACATAAAGCCCTTATACCATGCCTGAAAGGTCCACAGTAAGCATTCCCTAAATGATAACTATATTAATTCTTAGTACTATACTCAATATTCTGATATATTTACCACAGTGAAAAACAACACTACTTCGTCTAGAAGTTGAAGGTCATAATTTATTGGAAGGCTGTATTTGAAAACACCTGCATCAATATAAATGTGAAAGGTTCCGAATAGGGTCACATGGATAAAGTCTTTGTTTCTACTCTTTAAAACACCAGATACAGCTACCCCAAAGGAGCCTACTGTAACAAAGAAAAAATAAAATAAATTAAAACAAACCCTCAGCTCCTTCAAACCTCAGCACTCTCAGGCATCTGTGCTAAAGCTTCTGATGGTCTTGATTTCCTGCTCTGCCTAAGTCCAAAAAACAATGACTGATGTTTCTGTTATTTGTGTGGTCTGCTTCTGAGTTTACACTGAATGACGTGTTTTTCCCCGGTATTTCTGTTGCCAGTCAGCATTACTGCCGAGTTCCAATTACTTTCTCTCATCACAAACACTCTGCCGCTACTGTCAGCGTTAGTCTATTCTTCCCATCGTGTATATATATTTTTTTCCCATGGATGTATGGAAGATTTCTCTTCTGGTGGACAGATCCCTTCTGCTTCTGTGCCTGCTGCTTCTGCTGTGTGGTCTGTTTGCTGAATGTCTGGACTGCTGGCAAGAAGGCAGGCTCCACTCCTTGGCATGAATCTGAGCGCACTCACCATGGCAAAATGACCATGCATTACCACACTTGCATTTTAGGTTTCCAGGTGTCTTATTCCTTGACATCTTCTTAACTCCAAGCAGAGAAGAGTATTGATTGAAATGTTTAGGATGCTGGGGCAGATGGATACATTCATGAAAGGGAGGCCCTGAGAGCCGGCGCAGACAGACCAAATCTACAGTCATTTCTCCTCTACCTAGCTCCTCTCATAGTGGGTTCAGTTGGCATCAAAACCCCTCTTTCCTCCTTTTCTCCAAAAAGATCTCTTCTGGTTTTCAGAAAGACTTGCTTTCATTCCTTAGGAACATTTTTCAAATTTCCCCATTGTATTATAGAGGCAATACCCCTCCCTCCCTCCCTCCCTCCCTCCCTCCCTCCCTCCCTCCCTTCCTTCCTTCCTCCCTCCCTCTTTTTCCTTCCTTGATTCCTTTCTTGCCTCCTATCCTCCCTCCTTTTCTCCTTTCATTCCTTCATTAGTTCTTTCTTTTTATTATCTTTATCTGTAACTTTTAGTTCAAGATCATGGACTTCAGAACCAGACAACCTGAATTGAATTCCAGCAGCTCCACGTAACAGCTGTATATCATATGGCAGGTTATTTACCCTCTCTGTGACTCAGTTTACTCATCTGTAAAATTTGGTTAATAAGGGAACTTAATTCATAGGGTATTCTTTTGATTAAATGAGTTAATGTATGTGTAATTATTGCATAGTGAGTTGTGTTGGCTATTATTCACTCATTTATACACTTACTTATTTTATAATCCACACTCATATCACATTGACTGGAGACATTTTAGGATTCACTGTGTTAGCTTTTAAACTTAGAAATGAGAAATATAAATGCAATGCATTAAAAAAAAGTCGTATACATTCACCCCATAAAAATGTAGAAAAAATAAATAAAAAATATTTAAAGAAAAAGGCATTTTTCCAGAACATGCTTTGGTGTTGACATTTCTAAGAGCAAGAAAGCACAATTATCCAACTCTGAATACTGTTGGCTTTGGTTGCATGCACCAGATTAAAATGTGTAGGTAACTAAATACAACTGTAGGTTTTCATTGCAATCTGCTATATGTATTTTTGGGGTTTTAGTCCCAGCTGTTCAATGTATATTTAGTTAAGTAATGTAGCTATGTAAGAACAAGTGTTATGCCTATTTATAAAGGCACATTGTTTTAATTGACTGCACATGTATGTTTTATTTTACTCTGGGTAGAAAGTACCCAGACTCAAGCCCATTCTGCATGGCTACCTGCAGAATATGTGACACACTGGAAGGCAGAAAGTTGATTTTCTCCCATGCTTTTTCCAAAGACAAAGGCCTTGGGATGATCTTGGACATCATTTTTCTAGTGATATTTATTTTTGTATACAATCACATAGGTCTTCCTGGAATTCTGATCACAGCGTTTTTGCATTCCACGTGGTGGATCCCCACATGTAGGAGCTTTAAATATACTGTGAAAAGATTGTTTCATGATATTTCTCTATGTTGAACTTTTTAACACATCAGAATCCCATCTGTAAAATGCAGAGAGTATACCTATACTTCCTGCCTCACCAAGATTTTTTAAGCTCCTTCAACCATTGATCAGATGTCTTTAAAAAATTTTAAGGATTTTTTTTTTTTTTTTTTTTAAATAGAGGATACTTCCAAGTGCTCTTTGTCGCCATACGTAGATTTCTAGGTAAGGTCCGTTTTGTTGATATGCTGGGAGAAATGCATATTTAGATTCAAAGCCAAATTATCAAGCAGAATATAGGCAGAGCAAATATCAAAGTGTATTTTTAGTACTTTGGCATTTTGACATGAGTTCTTGCCAATCAGTTTCTTTTTTGTGGTTATAAGCTGATTTTCCTTCCCTGTTAAGAACAAATGCCCTTTATTTTAATGTTTTCACTTGCTGACAGCTTTCTTTTTATATGAATTTCAAGTGCACTATATCATGTGGAGTTCCTGTTTGGCAAACTGTACCCATGTAAAATCATATTGGTCCTGTCAACTGATAGACATAACTTACAAAAAGAAACTCTGATTTTGGAAAGCTCCAAAGCTGAAAGTTGGCTATTAGTAAGATTTCATTTGCTTCCGTATCTGCATTCTGTTTCTGATGAAATAATTAAGGATAAAATTTCAGTGAAACATTTTTTAGGGGTACTGAAATACACACTACATGCCTCATTTATATTTTGCTCCAAGAAGTAAAATTCCCATTGCCATTTGGGAGCTAGGAAGAAGGAAGGCGAGAAGTCTAGATGGTACTGGACATGGATATCAAGTATAACAATCAAACCACCTAGAGAACTATAGGCATGGAACTGGGACAGAGGGTCTTTCACTGCCAGATTACTGAGTAAAATCTGGGCTGGGTCAGAAGTACTCTCAAGCCATTAGCATCGTACCCTTGGCCAGGGGCCTACTGCGAGTAAAGTAAGTATGAAATGGGCTGTTCAGCTCCCCAGGGTCACAGCCCATTCATATATCAATGCTGTACTCATTAACAATGTCTTTGGAAATAGAAACGTAAGCAAACTGTGTTCGGACCATTCCCTTCTGAATGGACTGAGTTGGCAGGGTGAGCCTTGTCTCTTGCTTCTGTTGACAATCACACAAGTGGAAAATCTCAATGTTCAGGCTAGTCAATCTGTCATCTGTGGTGAACACCATAACACAAGCAGTGATGTACTTAGCAAAGCTGCTGACCTTTTTTGAACTAGGATGACAATGTCCTTACAATTGGAGGATGAGCTCTGGGGAAAAAGAGTCATAAAGATCTCATTAATATACTAGATTTGGGTAACAGTTACAATGAGTGTATGGAGACAAAAGAGAAGGGAACTAGCCTCTTGGAATCTCAGAGGGCTGGAGCTGTTAAGTGGTTGTAAGAACAAGACCGATTTTTCATGCATCGATGCATTCAGATTCCTTGTGTATAATAGCCATGCATATACATATGTGTACTATATGAAGTAAGGCGTTCCTCTACGATATGAATATAGTTGCAAAAGTGTGACTATACTGAGGCTGATTCCACAAGCTCTGAACAAAGGTCTCATTCTTTTATGATCTTATGTTTTTATAGGGCTGTGGGAACTACAGTATTAGTTAAAAGCATTGCGGTCTGAATTGAGATACTCGTTTTTGGAAGGCTTGTTGATAGAATGGAAAGAGCTCTGAACTAATTAGTAGGGACTTTTCTCTTAGACTCAGGTGCACCACCCCGAAAGCTGTGTGACAAGAGGCGGTTTCCTAGTCTCTCTGAGTTTCCTTTGCTGGTGGGCAAATCAGAGAGCTGGATAGATGCTTCTGGTCTCCCTTTTTAAATTTCGTGCTTCTCAAATAGTTGCTATGGTGGTGATGGTAAGAATCTTTACCTGGATTTTTATGGAGTTACTCTAATTTCTGAGAGCTTTTGTCTTCTCCTACCCAAGAAATCCTCCCACTTTGTGTTTCTTTGAGTATTTTTTAAGAAAGGAAAAAGTGAGAAAAGTGATGGAAAGAGCCAGGGCAGTGCGCTAGAGAAAGAGAGCATGCAGGCGCCGGCAGGGTGCCAAGCTGGCGTCCACACGGCCCGCGCTCGCTCCGTGCCGCCTGGCAGCCAGGCAGGAGCACCTCTCGAGAGGGGCGACTGCCCTGCGTCTCAGGCAGGGAACAGCCCAGGGTTATAGCTTCACTTTATTTGTTAAACAAAAGGAGATAATTAAAGGAGCTATAAAAAATTCCCTCCAGAGCCTGTACTTTATGTGCACACTGGCTTGGTTTATTAATTGATACAGATTTCCGGTTCAGTTCACCCTGCGCCCGCAGTTGAGCAATGATCTGCGTGGTCAGAGTTTGTGACTGTGGTGGTCTCGGGGGCGCAGGGCTGTCCGCCATGTGAGGCATGGCTCTTCTTCCCAAGAAAGCCAGTCACGAATCCAGATATTCAGGGCACGCAGGACAGAGCAAGGGAGGAAGCCACTGTCGCCGATCTCGCCCAATGCCCCTCGCTTGCCCTCTTCCTCCTTCTTCTGCTTCGTGTTTTCCTGGTACATTTTATTCCCCTCTTTTCTTCTCCCCCATTCCCTTAAGTAGAGGTGACACAGATCAATACCTTTGATGGAAAGTAATAATCAGGCCTATTAAGTGACAAAGGTTTACTCTGTAACAGCTGTGCTGGCGGGAGAAGAGAGCTTGTCTGACTAATGAATCATGAAACAATCAGGCAGTAGCCATTTGTGTTTAGATCTGTAAATATGGTGTGGTTCAAGTGCCAGACCATTGCCGGCGCTCCAGCTGGGGGCACAGATGGTCCGCATTCAGAGCAGCACGAGTGTGAAGAAAGGGTTTTTTCCCTTTCTCTGTCCCACACCGCACCTCTCTGAGCCTACACTGTTATCTGCAGGAGAAACTTCAGAGAAAGAAAGGAGACCCTTTCAGGGGAGGAAACCCTTCCAATGTGGGTTTCAATGTAGGTCACCAAATACTCCAGGCTCCTCATTGCTCTGCCTGGGAGGGGAAACATGGTAATAGAAGATATCACTGTTTTTTATTCCCATAAGAAGGTTTGATATGTATGTGACTCTGAATGTCTGTTTGACTTGGCACTGTCAAATATATTCCTTTATATTTTTCCTACACATTACTATACAAGACCCCCTGTTTTGTTCTTAGCTATAAATGGAACAAGTTGAGAGAAAAATATACATTCCAAGATGAGAAATTCACATTTATATACAAAACTAAAAATGTTCTATATAAAATTATGCTAATAATGTCTGCTTGGATTCTGTTTCTCCTAGCTCTTGAAGTAAGGAACCTTGTCTTCAAGGGATGAGCTTATCAAGAATTAGTCCTCCTCACCCACTATGAAACAGGGTTTTGTAGTTTTTTTGTTGTTGTTCACAAAGCAACAACAAAAAGCCAAGAAAGTGTCACTTTTTTTACTAGAGCTGGATGCTGAGCTGACATTTAAAAAAAAAAAAATCAACATCTTAAGTCATTGATGTTGTTTGAATCATTTATGTATCTATTAATGTCCCATAATTTCTTCTGGTGCTCTGATAGCTTTGTTTCTTAACAGTTGCTACTGGAGTCTTTACAGAGCTTGCATTGTGGCACCCTTTCGAGCTTGCATTGTGGCACCCTTTCAACCATGAGAGCTTCACCATTTTTTCTCATCTTTAAAACATACAGTAAGAAACGACCAGTAGGGTGAAAATTTTAAATGTTTAGGAATATTTATGAAAGACAGATATTTCAAAATATATTCTAGAATCTATTAATATATTTTCCTTTTAAATTTGGCCTCTTTTATGGGAGGGCCCCACTTTCTCTTGCTTCTCTTGTTTGGATAAATTAAAGTTTATTAAATAAACAACGAAGACATTTTTCAGGATGAGCCATTTATACAACGATGGAAATAAGTTCCATCAGTGTTTCAACTAAAGTGCTAAATTGTAAGTTTGCTTTTGAAATTAAAGATATTTATGGGAGTACTGAGTTGTGATAAAACAGACCCAAAGCAATCTCTAAATAGCTCTGCAGAGCTTCCTGGGACTGGCTGGCTCTTGGTTCCCTAAGGATTGCCTGGTATGAAGATGCCTTTGATTTGCTGGTCTAAGGTTGCTGATAATTTCAGTTTATTATTGAATCAGAAAACAAGTAGTGAAAAGGGCACAGTGAGATTAGGGGTACAAGTGTGTGAAAATGGCTCTCCTTTCCCTGCCTTTTCCTCAGAGGTATACCCAAGGTTTGGTGGTCAGGGCTGCCCTTGTGGAGACGGGAACTCAGTTAGGCACACTCACCACCATCTATAATGCTTAGAATCTCATTATGTGATGATCAATCTCATTGTCTTCTAAGGAATCTTGCTGTGCCATGGTGACATTTTTTCTTATACCAATTGCTTCTTTGCCTACCAGGTCTATAACAGATCTGGCCATGGCTTATCAGAAGTCTGTTTTGAAAAACGCTGGTGATAGGACCATGACTTGCTCATAATAGATTCAGCTCAACACTTGGCCCCTCTGTTCCAGCTACCTTAAGTACAGCATCGTTCCAATACGTGGCAAAGTTGGGACACTGCCTATACAGAGATACAGCCTTCAGATACTTTCAGTGGACTACTTGATCTTGCTCGTAGTCAGCAGTATTTAAAAATTTGAGGTCACAAATCTCTGAACATCTGATGGGAGCCAGGGATCCTCTTCTCAGAAAAATACTTGCTCTCATACTTGCATACATAACATTTTATCACCTGGTCTTAGAGGTTTAGTAATCTCCCAGTACCCACCCATGGTTCCCAGGTCAAGAACACTTGTTTCTGTTCTTCTATGCTTAGTGAGCAACCTAATTAGTCAGGCCCCATCTTGGCACCAGACCTTTCAGCTCCATCTAAAAATCATAAGTCACCATCTTGTTACCTATACTTCCTGACTCCTAATTTTATTCCTATCCCCTTAATTTCTTCTAAACAACTCTTTACTTCCAATTCATTTTTGTATTATTATTAATACCATTCTTATTTTTTGCTGATCATATAATCTAATTGTTTCTCCAGTTTCTTTTCTCTTTTAAAAAACTCCTGTTGTTTTTCTATGGCTTCATTAATAAAATAGTTTTTGTTAAGTTTGGCACATGCTAGGTACTTAAAATACTAATAGTAATGATATTAGTTAATAATTATTGAAAACCTCCTAGGTGTTGTGCTAGATGATTTATAACCCCCATTGCTAATCATCACAGCAATCCTGAAAAGCAGGTTATATTCCATGGTACTCCTTAGGATTCTGTAGATTAAGAAATTGGTATGCTTAATTGTTGTTCCTTAGACTGATTTTGTATTTTTTCTTAAATAAATGTTTAAAAATTTGAAACTCTGTATCACTCCTGGAAATACAAAGCAAAAACAACTTGCCGAAAGAGAAGACAACTGTAAAATTAAATACGTAAATATTTTTAAGAATCTGTGTACTGCCAACAATAACCTACTCTATACTCTTACGCCATTCTCTTACCTTCAGTTTGTACTGTTTTTTTTTTCCCCCATCTTTCACTTCTCCCTGCTCTGCCTCTTTTCTTCCCTTAATTATCCCTATTCTCCTACTCCTACATCCCATCTGCTTATCTCTCTGAGGCCTTTAAGTCTGTCTTCTACAAATGTAACATCTGATCACCCTGAGTCATGAGACTCTTCGGTCAAGAAACCCAAGCATGTATGCCCTATCTATGAAGTCTCTTCAGTGCAGATATTAGCATTGAAAAAGTTTAATTCACATCGTTCTTACTCTACCTCTGGACAGTTAGAAGAGGGTAGTTATGTCCAATTCCCACATAATATTCAGATATAGAGACTCCTACTACCTGTTGTATTTGTCTCATTGGCCTGAGAATTAGGGCATCAGACTAATTCCAATTGCCTTCTCTCCCATATCTTTAAACTTTGGCAGGTTCTCTCCTCAGGCCTGCTTTCTACTAAATGTAACCTTTTTCTTCAGATGATCTCAGGCAGTGCCATGACTTTAAACAATTTTTAAGGTGTACTGTTTCTCAAACTTCTATTTCTTTCTGGCCTGGCCTCTCTCTTGCGCGCGCTCTCTCTCTCTCTCTCTCCCTCCCCCACCCCTCTCTCCCCACTCTTTTACACCATTTCTCCTATGCAGCAGAATGATTTTTCTAGAGTGGAAATAAGATCACATTACTTACTGCTTAAAGACATCCAATGACTTCTTTTGTTACCAGAAAAAAATTCAAGCTCATTAATAAAAATCTAAGCTCATAGAGCTGTAGGTCTTATGAATTTTAGTCTTGCTTATCTCTCTGACATTATCTCCCTCAATGTCTGTCTTGTCCATGAAGCTGCAGCTATACTGACTTTCTTGCTGTAAATGGAACATGTACAATTCATCTTCCCTTTATGAACTTTGCACTTGCTGTACCTTTTTCTAGGAAAGTTCTTTTCCCTGGTCTCCTTGTGGTTGGTTTCTTCCTATCCCACTCATCTCAACACAAATGTCACTTCTTCTCTCTGTAGAAGTTCACCCAGTCCTCCTTATAACTATTTTGTCTTCATAGCATTTATCAATCTCAAAAGGTTTTCTTAATTAATGTATTTCATTGTTGGCTTCTACTTAGAATGTAACCTCCTTGAGGACAGAGTCTGCTTGTTTTGCTCCCAGTGGTAGTCTGGAGCTTGGAACAGTACCTAGCAGTACTAGGCCCTCAATACATATTATTTGACAGGCTGATTCTTTCAAAAATTCTTAGTGATTCTGTCATAGAGACATGGGAAGTGTTTGATATAATACCTTATTTCAGGAATATACCAATGACCTTATAATTCCAAGATGATTTCAGTTGACAAGCTGGGAGAGAGGCACAGTGAGAAACAGCCTGTTCCAGCCAGACAGCTGAATAGGGAAAGCTATCACAAAAGGATAAAAGGGTGGGTGATGACCTGGGTTGGGAGTTGGTGATAGAAAAAGGTGTTGGGTGAACTGAATTCTCTTTTTGCCTTCTCTACTTTTGCATCTATTGAATAATTTTTCTAAAGATTATTCTGGAGGCCAGAATCTATTTTGTTGATTTCTGTAGTATTTTTAAATTGCACTTTGTTTATATATTATCCTTGACTACCTGGTTCCAGTTTTTAGCTTTTGTTTACTAAAATCCTTCCGTTAGTGATATTCATCTCTTTTATTTTTTGTCTTTCTTCTATATTCACTTTTATTTGCTAATTATTTGAAGCTTTCAGTGAAAAAAAACACACTTAGCATAGTAAAAAGAACCAGTTTTGAAATTCCAGCCTTGAGGTTTGCTGTTGTTTTTACTTCAGGTCAAACTGAGCTTCAGTTTCTCTGTGAAATATGGAAATCTTGTGAGATTATTACTTCCACTATAGTTGAGTGGTATTGAGTGGCCATGGGACATTTGGAATATGGCTAAGGGAAGTTAAGTTGGAGACACATTTTGTTTGGGTTTAGTGGGACATAAGTATGTGGTTTGCAGTCACTTCTAGGGATAAATTATTGTAGGATGTCTTGGTGTAAAAACATCTTCTGATGCTGTGCTGATTTATCTCTCATTATGATACAAAAGAACAAGGCCAGAGGCTGTGTTCTATGATGCCTGTCATTAGAATATGTGGGTATGAAGGAGAAACAGATTTAAAATGTATTAAGTCAGAAGTTAGACTGGCTTATTCTAGATTCTGTGATATTTATGGTGTTTGTCAGCTTTTGAATTATATAATTTGCTTTAATTTATTTTCTGATTTACATATTCACTTTTATATCTAATTTTTGTTCATATATTAGTATTACTTTTCTTCCCAAATTGTATAAGCTTTAGGTCCTATAAAAACCTCCATCAACTCCCACTTAATGGTAAACGTTTTTAAGGCATCCAGGCTGTCTTTAGGTTTAAACTTGTTTTCATAAAACTCATTTCAGGTGTGGAAGAAACGGAATTTGAAGGAACCCCGAACATACTATAATTCTATGAATTTTGTGCTATTGGTAGAAGAGATTCTAGGTTTTCCCTAAAGTTCTATTATTCTGTAATTGACAAAAAGGAAGTGTTTTTGCAGTAGGCCGTCTCTGTGTGGCTCCAAGGCAAGAGCAAGAGGTTGCAGGGGTTTCTGTTGTTGGAGACGATTGAGCAACTTTTACATGCATTTGTCATCTGTGTAACCTGAGTCTCTTACACCTGCGGGGGCTGAAGTAAAGCTTCAAGGCAGCATTCGAGATAAGGAGACAAGACCTGGAATTCACAGAGCTGTTCATTGCAACCCTCCTCACTACCTACTGAACTTCCAGTTGCCCTTTCCTAATTGTTCTCCAATGCACTTATCACCATACCTTGTTTTATTAAATGATTTAGTGTTTAGTGTCTATTTCCCTCAACTAAATGTTATTCAGTGATGACAATGATATTTTACGTGTTTTATTCACTACTAATTCTCAGTGCCTAGAAAAATACTTGGCATATAGTAGATGTTTAAAAAAATTATGGAATGAATGAATGCCAACATTAGTAGATGGCATATCATGTGATGCCATTTCATATCTTTTCAAGATAACACACTTATTTTCTCCACTTGCATAGGTTAAGGTCAAGGTCCAGATTAAAAGGTACATACTCCTCATTTTTTTTTCTTTAAACCGTCTTTGCAAAAATTTCTTCATTTTTCATATTGCAGCAAGCTCTATAACGTTTATCTCCATCTCTTCACCTTATCACTTATGCTGTTCATTAATAAGGTGGGAGTATATTTGGATTGGAACATTCAAGGTGAACATTAGTGTGCTTCTTCAGATCTTCTCTTTTCTTTAAAGATTATTTTACTTTATTTTTTTATTATAAAATAATATATTATCATAATTAAAAAATCAAACACATCAGAATTATATAGTAGCTCCACTCCTCTGACTCTACTTCTGCAAAAATGACCACTGCTCGGAAATTGTTTTACAGCCTTCTTATATCTCTTTTTTTTTTGGTCTTTATAGACTGGCAACTATTTTGCTAAATATTCACATTGAACAGAGAGGCTTGCTTTGAAGAAATGCAAAGAGTCAATAAAACACATGGTTCCTTGACCTTGAGAAATTGAAAACTTCAATATGGAGATTGGAAGAATATATGAATAAGACAATACTTCTGAAGAGGAATACAAACAATTAGTAATTAATTCCATGAAAATGGAAAGCACAAGTGCTAGAAGACAAAGAACAATCGAGCAAATGTGGCCAAATGATACGAATTGAGGAAGAGTACCTACCGGCACCGTATGATAACACCATGGAAATAAGCAATCCTTTATCTTTCTATAATGCTTTTCTTTCCAAAAAGTTATTTCAAAAAGTTTAACTAAGGAATATTCTTTTACATATATAATATTAAAAAAAAAACCAGATTATTCCCCCTTAAAGCAATGACCGCCAGTGCTTTAAACTGAAGTAACTTTCCATTTTGGTGATTCTGATGGATATATTGATATGAGTCTGTATGGAAAGGTAAACAAAAGTCGGTTCATATCAATGTAACCAAGAAAGGAAAAAAAGTATCCTTTTGGGTGGCAGGAATAAGAATTTACTTGCATATAGATTATAATTTAAAATTGACTTCTGAATTTGTCAAGCCTTTTGACCTGTATTCAGAGCACTCTGAGAGGGCTTATGCCAGCAAGTTACAATACTGTATTTATCAGCAGCCACCTACAGAGCTTTAGTGTCCAGCTGCTACTTTTTTTTTCTTCTGATCCGTTGGTACTTTTTATCTAAAATGCCTGTAGACCAAACAGCATTGACTAAGAAAAGAGAGCAAAAGTGTTTTCCTGAAATCATTATTTTATTGAGACAAAAGAGCGAAGTTTTCTGAATCAACCTTAAGAAGTACAGATATTGAACATGTTAACAATACTAGTGTTCTTCCTAAAAACCACATTACACCTCACCTCACTGGCTCTATTGAGTGGAATGTCATGTCAAATGAAAGGAAATAAAGAAGCCCAAACTGCTTATTCGAACAAGGTGCCATCAATAATGCCCACATGGGCGATTGTTCCCTGATTTAAGAGCTTGTCTACTTCATGCATCCACTTAAAGGCCTTTGGATAGAAGAAAATACACCCATTCAAACAGAATGTTAAATTAAGAAAGATTCATTCCCATTCTACTGCCCCATTCCTTACGCAGCCAATTTCCTTTGCCTATCTCTCTCGTAGCATTTATGCTGTTGACCATTTATAGTATTGAATTTATGATGTGCAATTCGTGCTTCTAAACTTAGACCCTGTGCATACATATTTACATATAATAGGATATTTGTTCTAATTTTTAAATTAAAAAATTTGCTTTTGGAAGGCATCTTAGGAAGATCAATCAGGGAAGAACACAGCTGGCTTTTAAAAGTTGAGTTTCTATTTAAAGTTTCCTGCTATTATCTTGACAATTTTATTATTATCAAAGCATTTGAATATTAGGTATGACAATGAGCACTCACAGCAGGGAAGAGAGGAGCAGGAATGTAAGTGGGAGGGGGCCACTAACAAGTGTACCCCCCATTGTAGCCATAATAATTTAATATTCTCATCCTGGGAGGCTCCATTTTGCTTGGCCTGTATGGAGCTACTCACTGGACATGTTGTTTCCTTTTGGCCAAACTCTCAGCGTCTCCCTTGAACAGCCTGTAAGACTTCAAATAAAGAATCATGCTGATAATTGCCTAAGGGCAGGATTTTTGTTTTGCCTAGGAGTCAGTAATTTAACTACTACACTGAGGGAGGCTTCTGGGTTTTGAATAGAATTTCTTTCAAGGTTGTATTAAAGTTGTTGGTAGATCAATAGTTTTTCATCTTATTGACTACTTGCCTCCTCTCAAAAACTAAGGGTTACACAGTCACTAAATGATACAGACTCTAGATGTATTGGAGTTGCCATATGCCGATGGCCTTATTCTGTTTGTTCTGTACTTTGTGGCTCAATAGATATATATTTTTTTAAGCAGTGGATTTAACTCTTTCATCTAGATTTTTGCTCAATATCAGATAGGATTTAAAGCTGTTATGTTAAAGATGTTAAACAGAAGAGGCAGATTATTTTTTCATGTAATTCCTACTCTTGTATTTTTCCTGGTATCAATGTAGAGGATAACCTCCCTGAAGTCTTTAAGGCATTATCATTTTAAAAAAGATTCACAAGCCCAGATAACCTTGGCATAGTATGGTACAGAATATACTATAAATAGGATTTGTCTCAGTCTTTATCCCTGAAGTACATGAATGATTTTGTTATACTTTTTACCATAACATTGTACTGCAATGAACATTGGGAAAATAGGTGTTACAATGAGCTCCAGGGTATTTCTAAGAGAGAAAAGGAAAAAAAAAATTAATATAGTTTCTTCTTTGCAAAATTGATTTAGACTGGGAAATGGGGGTTTATCTAAGGTTATGAATGTTAGAGTGAAGTGTTAAATTAGGGGAACCTAATCACTATGTAGTTTTTGATTATCACTAGTTGTCTCCAAGACACACTTTAAAAATGAAAAAGAAATATTAGTAGAGCTATTAAGCATTTGGTTCTTTGTTTTTATTGATTTCAATCCAAACAATGGGAAACTCTCAAAGAAAATGCCTGGCTTAAAATACTACATTGCCATGGGAAAGTGGATATTTCAGTTATTTGTTTTTTTCAACTGCTGAATTTATTTTAGGATTTTAAAATCTTTATCTATTGATAAAGAGATGTTTTTCTTTTGACCATAACTTAGAGTTTAAGCAATGTGAGCTCATTAAGAAATGCCAGGTTATGGTCAGAAATGTCTCTTTAAGATTCCCATGACCACATGGGTCTTGTGTCTTGTTTTGGAGCCCAGTGACCTCAGGCATGAAGGTCAGAGGTCATGATGGTGTTCTGTGTACTTCTATTGTCTGCATCTTTACTCAGGATGGTGAAAAGAGTTATCATTGCTGGGTCCAGCCTTCATCTCCAAGGTAGGTTGATAGAACATCTGAACATGAATGATTATTACTGGTATATTTATGCTGAGTCTCCATGGAGAACAAAGGCTCTTTAAGAAATAGGCCTGACCATTAATATGACCATTATCATGATAACAAAGAGGGTAGTTTAGGTTAAGGAGCAGACCATCAAGGTTAACACCCTTGTATGCATACGTGTGTGTATTAAGCGCTGGACAAAAAAACAACAAATGAAGGAGAGCATGAGAGCAATTATTTTTCAATAAGAGCCATAAATGCTGCGGTGGACATTTGTCTAGATGTCTGCATTTCTTTATAAACACCCAAAGACATCTAATTACCAAATTTTAAAAATGAATGTGAAATAGACACAGACTCTTTCATGTGGTATTTGCATTTTTAACTTAATGGCATATTGTTCCAAACTTGGGGCTAAGGCGAGTAAGAGAGAAGCAAAACAAAACATACAGAAGGACATTAATAATTGGTTTAATTTGGGCTCAAGATGATTTAAAAGTTCTTGTATAGGATTTTAGTAGGCAAAGTATAAGATAAAATTTTCATAAGTTGCATTCACTAAGTCCTTCGTGATATTTTAAAATTCTGATTGAATGATTGGTGCCAAATATGTGTAGCAGGGCTACTGTTCTCTCCTGAGGAGCTCACACTTTCTTTAAGATCTCACTTGGCAATTGTCGTCTTACTTTACAGTGCTAACTTGGCACAGATATTGCAGCTAAAGGACGCAGAGTGGCATAGTAGTCAGGAGTGTGGACTCCGGAACTGATTGCCCTGGGCTCAATCCCAGCTCCATGACTTACTAGTTGGATGAACAAGAGCAAGTTAAAGCTCCCTGTGCCTCAGTTTCTTTACTTGTAAAAGAAATTTGTTATGAAGATTAAATAAGTTAATATATATAGAGTGTTGCAATCCTTGGAACATAGTAAGTTATTTTAGCTCTCTATATCTCAGTTTCTTTGTCTGTAAAATAGAGGTAGTATTTGTAACTCCTCCATAGGATTATTGTTAGAATTTAATTAATTTTGTATTTGCTTACAACAGTGCTTGACATTGTGTAAGTGTTAGCAATTATAATTGTACAGAATAAATATCAAATTTTTTGAACTTCAATTCTGGTTTTTTTTTTTTTTTTAAAGAAATATGCATAGCTAACTTCATGAGGGTGGCTGTTCCCTTCACATACAATTCATTCACAAAATAATCAAATCAAATATGTTAGTCAGAAATTCTGGCACATGTTTCCATTTATATCGAAAGATTTTCTAATCCTATGTTGCAAATCGTCAGGGTAGAAGAGATTAACTTCCATCAAAACAAGAATGAACTTCTTTAGGGACTTACTCTGAACCTATTTTTTTAATTCAGAAAAAAGAATTTGCATTTCAGAAGTTGTACATACTTTTTGACAAGAAAATTTTAAGTACCCTCCCCTTACCTTCAGTAAATGGTCTTCCTGAGAACGTTTTGTCTACTCTAACAAGTGACTAACACTGATATTGTGTTAAATGCTGAATACATTCTGATGAACCTGGTGACAAACTGTAAATTGAAGATCGTGAAGTTCTTAGAGTTTTGTTTTGGCATAGAAATGTACAACTTGAGGTCTTTATGCTTTGGACATTTAATTTAATTACGTTCATTCATTTATACAACAAATAATATTAGGATGCCTGTGTGCCTGGCATTGGGCAAGGTATTGTGTACCTTAGAAAGAATATGTGTTTTTTTCAGCTGGCCTCCATGGCCCTGCCTCAGTGTTTTTGATACTATGGATTGTGACCTATTAGTAGGTTGTAAAGTAAATTTAATAGATTATGACCAGAATTTTTAAAAAGTAGAATTGAGAATAGCAGAGTACACTGGATATAATATTGTTTTATGAAACTTTGAAACATCTCTATTTCAGTATCTATCTCTAAGACACTCATACATAGCTGTAAGGTATATTTGGATCATTATAAAAAATTGAAAACCCTGTGCTCAGTATTAATCTGCATCTCTCTGCACTCTACTCTACCTGCCCTACCTTCTCTCTTGTTTACTCTGCTCCAAACCAGCCTCTTCGCTTTCCCTTCAACTTGCCAAGCACATTTCCCTCTCAGGATCTTTGCACCTGTGATCAGGTCTGCTTTGAAAGCAATTCTTCCATACCACATGGCTCCTGTCCTCATTTCTTTTAATTTAAAGTTTTGGTCTGTGCTCAAATACCACTTTCTCAGAGATTCCTTGTCTTGACCACTCTATAAAATAGTACACCGTGCTCCCCATTCTCACACCTCTCACATTGCTCTCCCATTTATTCAGCCTTAATTTATTTCTACAGAGTAGAGCTTATCACCACCTGACATATATTGTCATTGCTGTTAGTGTCTCGTCGGTCTCATGCCATCAGAATGAACATGCCATGAGTCCAGGGACTTGGTTATTATATTCACTGGCATACAACTGGCAACTAGAACAGTGCCTGGCATGTAGTAGACACAAAACATATATTTTTTAAAATAAATCAAAAAGGAATGAATAGATAATGGTATTAAAGTGCCATACTGTTTCTTGCTTTATTACATATTAATGATGTTGGAAATACTACTAATTAAGCTCCTTACACAGCCCCCAAAGTTTGTATTGTCCTTAGATTTCCAGTTTAATACGTTGTCTTTTTATTTCCTTTCTTGTCTCCCATGCTTATGATTGCTATGCTTGGACAACTTAGAGATTCCAGTGGTTCTCTGCATACATATAACTGTCATGCATCTGTGCCTTAGCTCATATCATTCCCTCTGCCTGAGATACCCTTTCCTCTGCTTTTACTTCTTTACCTGAATAACTATGCCAGCTCTTCAAGGTTTAGTTTGTACTTCATATTTCCCTCAGTCTCCATGACCTTCCTGGCTGGGGAAGGTGCTTCTCTGTGCTTTAATTTTACCCTGTGAATTTTCAATATCTGTTTTTTGCCTCCTTTTGAGCTACTTGAGAGAAGAAATGAGTTCTTCATGTCTTTATATTTCTGGAATCTCCCACAGTGCCTGGAATGCAATAGGAACTCAATAAATGTTTGTTGGACTGAAAGAAAACGTGTTTGAAATTTCAGATGGTTTATTTCTTAACTGATCTGAACTGTTTCCTTGAAATTGACAACTAACCTTTTTTTTGCCAAGTTTTATATAAGATCTTTAATCCATTAACAAGGGCAGACATTTTCATGGCTGTTTTGTTTTTGATTTCTCAAACCATTCTTAAAAGTTGATTTGAGCAAGGGGAGAGGTTAAGTGGTCTGGAAGAGGGAAAGATGGAAAGGAATGCAGATGCAAACGACCCCTCCCCTAATTATGTTTTCCCATTGCACATCTCAATTATCTGGAGATCTGTATTCAATGAATGAGGTTTTGCTTTTGATTTTTCTTCTCCTGCCTGCATCCTGAGAACTGATCCCTGGAGATGAGAAAGGAATTTGCGTAAAATGTGAGGTTGTCTTTTTAGATCTTGAGAATACTCTGGTAAAAGATTCAACCAAAATGAAGATTTTTGGATTATGTGTGGTTTTCATTTGTATTTGATGCTTTGGGTACTTTTTACTAGGAATAATTCAGAGTTGGCTGAACACATCAACTATCCAACTAAATATACCCTCTGAGGAAAATTTATTCTTTGCATTCCTTTGCCTTTTTATTGTGATGAAAAAAAAAAAAAAAACAAAAAAAAAAAACAGCTAGAGATTCAACGGGCTGTGACTTTAATAGGTCATTCCAGCCAGTGCTTACCTTCACAAAATTCTGATAATACAGGGAAGACAATACAGTGATCAAAAGCAGTGATGAGATTTTTTAGCAGCATTAACCGTCATGACCTAGCAAAATGAAAGAAAATGGTTTAACAGAACTGTCAGCTTCAATATAGCTAATAAAGGCATGGATAAATGTTTATTACATACCGGAGACAGATCATTTCTGTACAGAAATTGAGGATGACCTTTACTGATAACTCTTATCTGCCTGATATCCTGAGAGAGGGAAAGAGAGGGGGAAGAGAGAAGCATATTTACTGATATTTATGAAAGGAGAAATTATCATTTGCAAATAAAACATTTTAACAGTGATTATCTCAAGTCACCTTCCTGCGCTCACTTCCACCCCCACAGACATACCTCATGAAGGTATAGGAGAGATTCCTCTCTAGGGGACCAAATGTGCCTGAAAGTGGCTTTGGTAAATTCAGGGAAATTCTAACTAAACTCACTGTCTTAAAAAGTGAAGAATAGGAGCACATAGATATGAATAATTGTACTGTTAACTTTGACTTTTATTCTACGATATTACAAAGATATTGCAATTATATAACACTCTTTCAATAAAATGGTCTCAATTATAACTATGGGTTTCAAAGGAATTAATGTTAATAAACTCACATCCCTTCTGCCATGATAGACAAATTAGCTGATATCCATAAAATGTTTAGAACTTTCAAAATATGTTGTTAGTTAAATACCACTAATTTTTGGTAGGATTAGTTTTGTTCTTGCTGTGAAATTGTTAGTGGTGGTGATCGCAGAAGGGTTTTGTTTTGCTTTATATTTTTTTCTTTTTCATTCCAACAGGAGATTTTTTGATAACTTAGTTCAAACTGTTTATAATATAAGTTGAATTGTTATCAAAACTGTAAGTGAACATTTGATGCAATAATTTGGGTAATTTAGGGAAGAAAAAGTAAAAGATTTGCCTGAAATATTTAAACCCTAAGCTTGTTTTTTGTTTAGAGACACAGGTCAAATCTTATTATATTGTTCCTGGAATAGTTCTATGCATCTGGTGGCTTCCCAGTACATTTTAATTAATGACAGTATTTATGACAGAAACGGAAATCTTAGACATTTGGGGATTTTCCTACATATTCTTGTTTTCAGATATGTTTATATATAGGACTAGTTTCACTCTAAACTTAAATTTTTCTCCAGAAGGCATAAAACCTAACATGCAGAGTAAAGAACAGACATGTGGTGAATGAAACTCATTTGACATTGAAATGGACAATTCTTGTTTTTAAATTATATTTGATTTAATAATAAAGGTGGCACTAAACACCCCCATATCCTCTTAACTCTATGGCTAAATAAAATGTATTTTCTTTTACTTTTTCTTTGTATTTTTTAAACAAGCTACCAACAACTATTTTATACACCCAGTATATAGAGGCTCTGCTAAAGGGTTAGTTGAACTGAGGAGCCATCATAGGCATTTTATGCTTAGAAAAAGAAAGTGTCTCTTCTCTCACTCTTTCAGCTGCAGCTGTCATGAGTTCCCTCGGCCCATGTGGGCTGCTCTGAGTCACTGACTCTGCCTCTATTAAGATAAGATGAGTTTCCAGAATGTCAGAGGGGGCTTGTTTGGCATTTAATATTGAATATAGACTCCATTGAGGCTGAAAAAGAAAAAAACAAACAAAATCTTGCTGATGAGGGAGAACAACAGTTTGTGCCTTGTCATAAACATGTAATTTTGTGCCTCTGACCCAGTTTCCACACCAACTTTTCCTCTAAGTACTATTTTTCTCTTGACATGCAGGAATTGTTGGGGAGATACACACACACATACACACACGTACACACACTCACAGAGAAAGAGAGAGAGCAAGTACAAGCATCAAACACTAAAATCTATTTATAGCCTCTCTTTGATCCTGAGAGTTGAGTTACTGTAGAAATTATAAGTTTGCAAATGCCTGGTAGAAGAAAGGAACTAGAAAGAAGTCTTTTAACTATTTTTGTCTATAACCTTAAACTATCATTTGTTAGCTCTATAAAGAACAATAAAGATAAAGCTGTAATTTGATGAAGTATTTTGATGAAGAATAATTAAATATTTACTGTGAAAGTTTCTCAATAGAATACCCTCTATTTTAGATTCATAATTTTCTGTGTTATTCCAATTTGGTGTCCAAATCATGTGATAAAAATTAGGTTGACTGCTTTTTGTGCTTATGTAAAATTAAAAGCCTTGAAAATCTATTTAGATTTAATTTCATTTGTAAAAGATTTTTTCCAATGCATGTTTATGAATGCTTTGTCAGGATGGATTAGTTAACCAGTATATATGTCTGAAAAAGGATCACAGATTATGGTGCCGTGTTTGTGATAAATGTTAATCAAAAACTGTATTTGCTCTATGTCCTGGATATACTTTTTTTCCTTTGCCAGCACCTTATATAGCCCTTATTATAGGCTGTTTTAAGCACATCCTGCCTGTACTAACTCATTTAATCCTAACTACATGCTTATTTTATACATGAGGAAACAGGCACAGAGGACTTATGTAATTTGTTCATGGTTGTATAGCTAGTGGAGGTGGATCCAGAGCTTTACCCAGGGAGTCTGACAGGCTCGTTCTTCATCATTGTGCATCACTGCCTCTCAAGTACCAAGGGATTAGAATTGGAGTAATTATATGGTACAGTCCATGTGGCTTTGAGAAGTGCGATCTGAGTACCAACTTTGTAAATATAATTAAGTGATTGAAAAATATTAATTGCTCTTTTTCTTTTAATGCTTGAAGGAGAAAAGGAAGGTAAGCATAAATAATACATATTTACACTTGTCTGTGCTTCTGGGGTAGGAGAGGGGTTCCCTTTGCTACCTACTTTTCTTCTAGTATTTCCAGTATGGAAATACTTCACGATTCCTCTCCATACTTCCTGTATGGTTCCAGGACCCCCATGGATACCAAGTTTAAGGATGCTCAAGTCCCTTATATAAAATGGCATAGTATTTGGATATAACCTACACACATCCTCTCACTTATTTTAAATCATCTCTAGATTACTTATAATACCTAATACCATGTAAAGTCTATGTAAATAGTTGTTATACTATGTTTCAAAATTTGTATTTTTTTGGTTATATTTTTCCCCTGATTATTTTTGATTTGTGGTTGGTTGAATCTGCAGATGTGAAACTCATGGGTACAAAGATCTGGCTGTACTTGCCTTTCTGCTGGTCTATTTCTTCTTCTCAAGGAACTAGGAAAGCAAGAACAAACCAAATCCAAGATTAGTTGAGGAAAGAAATAGTAAAGATCAGAGCAGAAATAAATGGAGACTGAAAAAAATACAGAAGACCAACGAAACTTGAAAAATTGGCTCTTTGAAAAGATAAAATCATCAACAAACTTTCAGCTAGCCTAAGAAAAAGGGGAGAAGACCCAAATAAATAAAATCATAAATGAAAAAGGAGGCATAAGAACTGAGACCACAGAAATACAAAGAATCATTAGAGATTATTATGATCAATTTGTACACCAACAAGCTGGGAAACTCAGAAGATATGGATAAATTCCTGGATGCATACAACCTACCAGATTGAACCATGAAGAAATATAAAACCTCAACAAAAAAATGAGTAATGATATTAAAGCCATAATAAAAAGTGTCCTGCCAAAGAAGTCTAGGACCTGATGGCTTCACTGCTGAATTCTACTGAACATTTAAAGAAGAACTATTATCAATTATGCCCAAACTCTTCAACAAAAATTGAAGAGGAGGGAATACTTCCAAATTCATTGAACAATGTCAGCATTATCCTGAAGCTAAACTGGACAAGGACATGACAAAAAAGAAAACTACAGGTCAAAGTCACTGATGAACATAGATGCAAAAATCCTCAATAAGAAACCAGCCAACTGAATCCAACAACATGTAAAAGAGATCATTCACCATGATCAAATAAGATTCATCCCAGAGATTCAAGGATGGTTTAACATACATAAATCAATAACATGATACACACTCAGAGAACCAAAAAGAAAAGCCATATAATCATTTCGATAGATAATGAAAAAGAATTCAATAAAATTCAACATCCTTTTATAATAAAAACACTCAAAACTCTAGGTAGAGAAGGAATATACCTCAAAATAATAAAAACTACGTATGACAAACTCACAGCGAACATTGTGCTGATTGGGGAAAAATTGAAATCCTTTCCTCTAATATCTGGGACAAGACAATGATGCCCATTTTTAACACTTTTATTCAGTATAATAATGGAAGTCTTGGCCAGAATGATTTGGTAAAAGAAAGAAAGAAATAGCATCCAAATTGGAAAGGCAGAAGTCAAATCAGTTTTTTTCACAGACGACATGGTCTTATACTTAGAAAAACCGAAAAACTCCATCAAAAACTATTAGGACTGATAAATTCAGTAAAGTTGCAGGATACAAAACCAATGTGGAAAAATAAGTAGCATTTATATATGCCAACAGTGAACAATATGAAAAAGAAATCAAGAAAGCAATCCCATTTACAATAGCTACAAAGAATATAAAATATCTAAGAATTAATTTAATCAAATTAAGTGAAAGATCTATACAAGTAAATCTATATAAAACACTGATGAAAGAAATTGAAGGGGACACACAAGAAAGAAGAAAGCTACTCCATGTTTATGGATTGGAAGAATTAATATTCTTAAAATAGCAACTCTACACAAAGAAATTTATAGATTCAATGCAATTCCTATCCAAATACCAAGCACATTCTTCACAGAAATAGAAAAAAAAGTCCTAAATTTCTTATGAAACCACAGAATGACCCAGAATAGTCAAAATTCCCTGCACATAAAGCACAAAAGTGGAGGAATCACATTATCCGACTTCAAATTATACTACAGAGCCAGCATGGCACTGGTATAAAAACAGACTCATAGACCAATGGAACAGAATAGAGAACATAGATTTGATTCCATGCATTTACAGCCAATGGAGAAAGACCAATCTCTTTAATAATGGTGCTGGGAAAACTGGATGACCATATGCAGAATGAAACTAGACCCCTATGTCTCACCATATACAAACATCAAATAGAAATGGATTAAAGACCTAAAACTATGAAACCACTGGAAGAAGACATTGGAGAAAAACTCCATGACAGTGGACTGGGTAAAAGTTTTTTGTGATAAGATCTCAAAAGCCCAGACAACCAAAGTGAAAATATACAAATGAAATTACATCAAGCAAAAAGCTTCTGTACAGCAAAGGGAACAATCAACAAAGTTAATAGACAAGCTACAGAATGGGGGAAAGTATTTGTAAACTATCCATCTGGCAAGGGATTAATAACCAGAATATATAAGGAGCTCAAGCAATTCAGTAGCTAAAAACCCCAAAATTCAATTAAAAATAGGCAAAAGATCTGAATAAAGCATTTCTCAAAATGAGACATACAAATGGCCAACAAATAAATGAAAAATGCTAAACATCACTAAACATCACAGAAATGCACATAAGAACTACAATTAAATATTAGCTCATCCCAGTTAAAATGTTTTTTATAAAATAGACAGGCAATCATGGGTGCTGGTGAAGATGTGGAGAAAGGGGAACTCTTGTACACAGTTGGCGAAAATGTAAATTGGTAAAGCCACTGTGGAATACATTATGGAGGTTCCTCAAAAAACTAAAAATAGAACCACCATATGATCCAACAATTCCACTTCTGGGTATATATTCCAACATAATATCAAAGAGATATCTACACTCTCATGTTTACTTCAGCATTATTCATAATAGACAAAATATAGAATCAACCTAAGTTCCCATCAGTGGATAAATGGGTAAAGGATATGTGGTACATATACACAATAGAATATTATTCAGCCATAAAAACTAATGAAACCCTGTCAGTTACAGCAATGCTGGAGGTCATTATATTAAGTAAAAAAAGCCAAGCTCAGAAAGACAAATACTATATCTTCTCACTCATATGTAGGAGCTAAAAAAGTGGATCTTAGGAAGATAGAGTAGATTGGTGGTTACTAGAGTCCAGGAAGGGTGGAGGAGGTGTTGAAGAGGGGTTATTTAATGCATACAATATATAGTTTTTATAGAAGAAATAGGACCCAGTGTTTCATAGATCTATGACTATGTTTAATATAATCTACTATATATTTCAAAATACCTAGAAGATAATTCAAATGTTTCTAGCATAAAAAAAGACAAATATTTAAGGTGATACATATCCCAATTATACTAATTTGATCTTTAAAAATTATAGGAGTGCATTAAATTATACTTGTACCCACCAAAAGTATTTCATCTATTTTTAAGTTTATTGCTTCATATAATGCTTAGAAGAATGTTTTTAAGTTCTAAAAACCAAACCAAACCAAACCAAAACTCAATGTAGAAAATAAAAACAAGATACCATTTGGAGAGTATCTTTAACCTAGATTATATTTATAATTTAATATGAAAAAATTAAACATTGTAAAAATTCAGTCTTGCTATTATATATAACAAATTATTTTTATCTTTTCCTCAGTAAAATTTAAAACTTTTATGGGTAGAAATTTCTCACATATCATGTTAGGGTGATTTCTAGGTATTTGATATTTTTTGTTTATTGAGGGTTGATTTTTTTTTAGTTTACAAACAAAAATTATATATATTTATCAAGTACAACAAGATGTTTTGAAATGTGTATGTATCAGAAATGGCTAAATAGAGCTAGTTAACATATGCATTACTTCATATATTTATGATTTTTCTGTGGTGAGAACACTTGAAATCTAACAATTTCCAGAATACAAGATGAAAATTGATTATTTTAAGTGGTTATTATTGGTATGTTGGAACGTCCTTGAATGTATGTATACTTTATAAGTGGCCATCGTATTGAATTCTTGTATTACTTTTATACATTTTTTTCAGTGAATCTCTTGGTATTTTCTTAAAACACATCTTCCAAAAAAGATTTTTTCTGCCTTTCCAGCACTCATACCTTTTATTTGTTTATTTTTGTTTCATTGTATTGATTCACATTTCCATGACAGTGTTCATAACAGTTGTGATATACTCATTCAACTTGAATGGAAATGTTTCTATTGTTTTGCCATTATGTTAAGTGTCATCTTTAATTTTAGATTTACTTCTTCAGCATAGTAAGAAAAAAGTTGTTTATTCATAGTTTAAAATGTGTAAGTCAGAACTATATCTCTTTAGCTAATGCTTTTCTGGCCATTAATTAAAATGTACATATAGTTTTCCTGTTTTTGCTTATTTGTATGATAAAACAATTTAGGATACTGAATAATAATTGAATTCTTTTAAGACATCTTGCTTGGTCAGAGTAGAATTTTGTTTTGTAGTTTTATATGGATTTGATATTGTTACCAAATTTTAACTTTATTTTTTTACTAACTTGACTAAATAAATTATGTTTTTCTGTGCTATGGAACAGACACGATCAGTTCCTGAACAGATTGGAAGAACTTCCCCATAAAACTGTCTTTGGGAATTAAATCTTTGGAAATCTAAAAATGTACTTTTTTCTTATTTTCTAGAACTTTATGTCCTCGATTTTGGTCATTTACATATTTTCTTGTAAAGTATTCAATATCATAAAGGTTTTAAAATTAATTTTCATAAAATTATTGACACACTTTTTTCTATAGAAATTATTTCAAGTTTTCTATCTTTTAAATTAATTTTGATAGTGATTTTTTTTAGAAAACTGGTGATTTGTGAAGATTATTTTAAAATAAGCTTTATTGACATAGAACTTAGGTACAATAAATTAATTCTTTAAAGTTTGATGTGTTTTGGCAAACATATACATGATCACATCCATAGTTAAGATATTGAACAGTTCCATCATGCCAGTAAGTTTCTTTTTACCCACTTTTAACCAACACCCACATCTCTAACCCCATCAATGTTTGTTCTACTTTTATAACTATAAACTAGTTTTGCCTATTCTAAAATTTCATAGAAATGAAATCATTCAGTATGTAGTCTTTTTAGGCTGGTTTCCTTCATGTAGCATAATGCTTTTTAAGTCTTCCACATTATCCTGTATATTAGAAGCCAGCTCCATTTTATTGCTGAGTAGCATTACGTTATATGATATACCACAATTTCCTTGGCCATATCCCTGTTTGTGGACATTTGAAATGTTTCCAGTTTTCAGTTATTACTTATAAAATTGCTTAAAATATTTGAGCACAAATCTTTGTGTAAACATTTTTTCACATACGAAGTGGAATTCCTAGTCCATATGGTAAGTGTATGTTTACCTTTTTAAAGAAATTATCAAACTGGTTTCTAAAGTGATTTTTAACATTCATATTTCTACAGCAATATAAATGCTAATTCCAGTTGTTCCATATCACCACTAACACTTGGTATTGTTACACGTATTTAGCTATTCTAGTGATTGTATAGTGGTATATCATTCTGGTTCTAATTTGTATTTCTCTGAAGATTAAAGATGCTAAGCATCTACTTTAAAGTCAGCTTTATTGTGGCATAATTTGTATAACAAGTTATATATATTGCAAGCATACAATCTGATAAGTTTTAACGTACGTATACGTTCATTAAACCATCACATAATCAGGATGATGAGCATGTCTACACCCTAAAAGTTTCCTTGTGCGCCTTGGAAATAATTTTTCCTTCCTGACGTCTATCCCCAGGCAACCACTAATCTTTCTTTTACTATAAACAGTTTGAATGTTCTAGAATTATATATAAGTAGAGTCAAATATTATGTACTTTTGTTTGTTTTTCACTCAGCATAATTATTTTAATTTGTATCCACATTGTGTGTATAATAGTTCATATCTTTTTATTTTGAGGTAGTTATCCACTGTATGTCCACACCACAATTTATTTCTCCATTCACCTGATGATAATTGGCATTTGGATTGTTTCCACTTTTTAGCTATTGCAAATAAATTGCTACAAACATTTGTTTTCAAGTCTCTATATAGACACATACTTTCATTTCTCTTTCATAAACACATAGGAGCAGAATGACTAGGTCATGTGCTAGGAGTATGTTTAGCTTTTTAAGAAACTGCCAAAACAGTTTTTCAAAGTGGCTGCTAGATGACATGATCTTATATGTAGAATATCCCCATAGTCTCATCCCAAAAGCTTCTTAAGCTGATAAACAATTTCAGCAAAGTCTTGGGATACAAAAAATCAATATGCAAAAATCACTAGCATTCCTATACATCAACAGCAGTCAAGCTGAGAGCCAAATTAGGAACAAACTCCCATTCACAACTGCCACCAAAAGAATAAAATACCTAGGAATACAGCTAACTAGGAAGGTGAAAGATCTCTACAAGGAAAATTACAAACCACTGCTCAAAGAAATCAGACATAGCAAAAACAAATTGGAAAATATTCCATGATCATGGATAGGAAGAATCAATATCGTTAAAATGATCATACCACCCAAAGCAATTTATAGATTAAATGCTATTCCTATTAAAGTACCATACATTCTTCATAGAACTAGAGAAAACTATTTTAAACTTCATATGGAACCAAAAAAGAGCCTGAATAGCCAAGGCAATCCTAAGCAAAAAGGACAAAGCTGGAGGCATCAAGCTACCCAACTTCAAACTATACTTCAGAACTACAGTAACCAAAACAGTGTGGCACTGGTACAAGAACAGGCGCATAGACTAATGAAACAGAATAGAGAACCCAGAAATAAGACTGCATACCTACAACAACCCGATCTTTGACAAAACCCGACAGAAACAAGCAATGGAGAAAGGATTTCCTATTGAATAAATAGTGTTGGGAGAACTGCCTAGCAATATGCAGAGAATTGAAACTGCACCCCTTCCTTACACCACATAGAAAAATCAACTCAAGGTGATTTAAAGGCTAAAATTATAACACCCAAAACTACAAAAACCCTAGAAGAAACTCTATGCAATACCATTCAGGACATAGACATGGGCAAAGATTTCGTAACGATGATACCAAAAGGAATTGCAACAAAAGCAAACATTTACAAATGGGATCTAATTAAACTAAGGAACTTCTGCAAGGCAAAATAAACTATCAACAGAATAAACAGACAACCTACAGAATGGGAGAAAATTTTTTCCAATCTGTGCATCTGATAAAAGGTCTAATATCCAGCATCTGTAGGGAACTTAAATAAATTTACAAGGAAAAAGGAAGCAACCCCATTAAAGAGTGGGCAAAGGACATGAACAGAAACTTCTCCAAAGAAGACATACATATGGCCAACAAACATATAAAAGGAAGCTCAACATCAGTGATCATTAGAAAAATGCAAAGAAAAACCACAATGAGATACCATCTCATACCAGTCAGAATGGCAATTATTAAAATATCAAAAAGCAACAGATGCTGGTGAGGTTATGCAGAAAAAGAAATGCTTTTACACTGTTGGTAACAATGTGGATTAGTTCAATCGTTGTGGCAGACAGTGTGGTGATTCCTCAGAGACCTAAAGACAGAAATACCATTTGACCCAGCAATCTCATTACTGGGTATATACCCAAAGGAATATACATAATTCTATAATAAAGACACATGCATGCATATGTTCATTATAGCACTATTCACTATAGCAAAGACATGGAATCAACCTAAATGCCCATCAATGATAGACTGGATAAAGCAAATGTGGTACATATATACCATGGAATACTATGTGGCCATAAAAAGGAACAAGATCATATTCTTTACAGGGAAATGGTTGAAGCCGGAGGCCATTATTCTTAGCAAACTAATGCAGGAACAGAAAACAAAATACCACATGTTCTGACTTATAAGTGTAAGCTAAATGATGAGAATACATGGATACATTGGGGGAAACAACACATGCTGGGGCCTATTGGTGGGCAGGGAGTGGAGAAGGGAGAGGATCAGGAAGAATAGCTAATAGATGCTGGGCTTATTAATACCTAGGTGATGGGATGATCTGTGCAGCAGACCACCATGGCACACATTTACCCATGTAATAAACGTGCACATACTGCACATGTACCTCTGAAGTTAAAATGAAACTTGGAATTTTTTTAAAAAGATGGATTAAACATAAAATTCAAAACTGTAAAAACTCTGGAAGACAACCTAGGCAATACCATTCAGTACATAGGCATGGGCAAAGATTTCATGAGAAGATGCAAAAACAATTGCAACAAAAGCAAAAATTGACAAATGGGATCTAATTAAACTAAAGAGCTTCTGCACAGCAAAATAAACTATCAACAGAAGAATGAGAGAAAATATTTACAAATCATGCATCTGACAAAGGTCTAATATCTGGCATCTATGAAGAACTTAAATTTACAAGAAAAAAAAACCCATAAAAAAGTAGGCAAAGGACATAAACAGATACTTTTCAAAAGACGACATACATGCAGCCAACAGTCATATGAAAAAAAGCAATGGCACAGTGGCTCATGCCTGTAATCCCAACACTTTGGGAGGCCGAGGCGGGTGGATTACCTGAGGTCAGGAGTTTAAAACCAGCCTGGCCAACATGGTGAAACCCCATCTTTACTAAAAGAAAAAAAATACAAAAATTAGCCAGGTGTGGTGGTGGGCACCTGTAATCCCAGCTACACAGGAGGCTGACGCAGGAGAATTGCTTGAACCCAGGTGGCGGAGGTTGCAGTGAGCCAAGATCACGCCATTGCATTCCAGCCTGGGCAACAAGAATGAAAGTCCATCTTAAAAAAAAAAAGAAAAAAAAAAAAAAAGCAAATCAAAACCACAGTGGGGTATTGTCTCACACCAGTCAGAATGACTATTATTAAAAAGTCAAAAAAATAACAGATTCTGTCAAGATTCTGGAGACAAAGGAATGCTTATACACTACTGGTGGGATTGTAAAGTAGTTCAGCCATGGTGGAAGACATTGTGGTGATTCCTCAAAGACCTAAAGACAGAAATACCATTTGACTAGCAATCCCATTACTGGATATATACTCGAAGGAATATACATCATTGTATTATAAAGACACATTCATGTGTATGTTCATTGGACCACAATTCACAGTAGCAAAGACATGGATTCAACCTAAATGCCCATCAATGATAGACTGAATAAAGCAAATATGGTACATATACACCATGGAATACTATGCAGCCATAAAAAATGAGATCATGTTCTTGTGGGAACATGGATGGAGCTGGAGGCTATTATCCTTAGCAAACTAATAATGCAGGAGCAGAAAACCAAATACCGCATGTTCTCATAAATGGGAGCTAAATGATGAGAACAGTTGGACACATAGAAGGGAACAACACACATTGGGGCCTTTTGGATGGTGGAGGTTGGAAAGAAGGAGAGAGCACCAGGAAAAATAAGTAATGGGTATTAGACTCAATAAGTGGGTGATGAAATAATCTATACAACAAATCTCCTTGACACAAGTTTGCCTATGTAATATACGTGTGCATGTCCCCAAAAGTTAAAAATAAATAAATATAAATAAAAAATGAAAAGAAAAATACAACAAAGTGCTGCAGAATATGAGATTTCCCCATCAACACCAGCAGAATATGAGAATTCCAGTTGCTCTGCATGTTCAATGACACTTGGAAAGGTGAAGCTCTTTAATTTTAGTATTCTAATAATATAGAGGAATGTCACATTGTAGTTTTGCTTTGTTTGTCCATAACTTAACAATTAATAATGTTGAGCATCTTTTCAAGTGTTTATTTGCAATTTGTATTTTCTTAGGTGAACTGTTTTTCAAATCTTTTGCCCATTAAATAATTGGGTTGTTTGTTAGCTTATTATGGACTTTTGTGAGTTCTCTACGTATTTGGGATATAATTAGGTGACTTGCAAATACGTTCTTCTAGTTGGTGGCCTGTCTTTTATTGTCTTAATAATGTCATAGCCACAGAAAATACTTTGTTTATATACAATCTGTTTTATCAATTGTTGTTTATGCATTGTGCCTTTGGTGTCATACCTAAGAAATCTTTGTATAACCCAAGCATACAAATATTTTCTCTTATTTTCATCTAGAAGGTATACAGTTTCAATTTTTTTTTTTTTTTTTTGCAACTTTTATTTTAGGTTCAGGGGCAGCTGTGCTGTGTAGCTTTGTTACGTAGGTAAATTATGTACCACAGGGTTTGGTGTACAGATAATTTTGTCACTCAGGTAATATGCATAGTACCTGATAAGTACATTTTTGATTCTCACCCCACTTTCACCCTTCATCCTCAAGTAGGCCCCGGTGTCTGTTCTCTTCTTTGTGCCCTTGCATACTCAATGTTTAGCACCCACTTATAAGTGAGAATATGAGGTATTTGGTTTTCTGTTCCTGCATTAATTCACTTAGGATATTGGCCTCCAGTTCCATCTATGTTGCTGCAAAGGACATGATCTTGTTCATTTTTATTGCTACATAGTATTCCATGGTGTATATGTATCCCCTTTTCTTTATCCAGTTCCGTGTTGATGGGCATTTAGGTTGATTCTTGTCTTTGCGGTTGTGAATAGTGCTGCAGTGAAAACATTCATGTGTCTGTCTTTGTGGTAGAACAATTTATATTCCTCTGGGTATATATCCAGTACTGGGATTGCTATGTGGAGCGGTAGTTCTGTTTTAAGTTTTTTGAGATATCTCCAAATTGCTTTCCACAGTGACTGAACTAGTTTACATTTCCAACCGCAGTATATGAATGGTGTTTTCTCTGCATCCTCTCTAGCATCTGTTATTTTTTGACTTTATAGTAATAGCCATCCTGACTACTGTGAAAGGATATCTCATTGTGATTTTGATTTGCATTTCTCTAATAATCAGTGATGTTGAGCTTTTTTGTCATATGATTATTGGCCACATGTATGTCTTCTTTTGAAAAGTGTCCGTTCATGTCCTTTGCCCACTTTTTTATGGGGTTGTATGTTTTTTTTCTCGTAAGTTTGTTTAAGTTCCTTATAGATGCCAGATATTACACCTTTGTCACATTCATGGTTTGCAAATATCTTCTCCCATTCTGTGGTTGTTTGTTTACCTGTTGATAGTTTCTTTTGCTGTACAGAAGCCCTTTAGTTTAATTCGATCCAATTTGTCAATTTTTGCTCTTGTTGCAATTACTTTTGGTAACTTTGTCAGAAATCTTTGCAGTTCCTAGATCCAGAATGGTATATTGCCTAGGTTTTCTTCCAGGGTGTTTATAGTTTCAGTTTTTATAGTTAAGTAAAAACTGGATGGCTTTTGCAGCTAAATAAAATCCATCTTGAGTTGATTTTTGTATATGGTGTAAGGAAAGGGTTCAATTTCAATCTTCTGCATAAGGCTAGCCAGTTATCTCAGCACCATTTATTGAAGAGAGAGTCTTTTCCCCATCAATTATTTTTGTCAACCTTACCAAAGATCAGACGGTTGTAGTTGTTTGGCTTTCTGGGTTTGCAAACCCATTCCATTGGTCTATGTGTCTATTTTTGTAGCAGTATCATGTTGTTTTGGTTCCTACAGCCCTCTAATATAGTTCAAAGTCAGGTAGTGTAATGCCCTTGGCTTTGTTCTTTGCTTAGTATTGCTTTGACTATTTGGGCTCTTTTTTTTGTTTCTGTAGGTATTTTAGAATAGTTTTTTGTTTGTTTGTTTAAATAATTCTGTTAAAAATGTCATTGGTAGTTTGATAGGAAGAGCACTGAATCTGTCAATTGCTTGGGGCAGTTTGTCCATTTTAATGATGTTGATCCTTTCTATCCATGAGTATGGAATGTTTTTCCATTTGTTTGTGTCATCTCTGATTTCTTTCAGCAGTGTTTTGTAATTCTCTTTGTAGACATGTTTCACCCCACCCCCGGTTAGATGTGTTCCTAGATATTCTGGTTTTTGTTTTTTTTTTTTTTTTTTGGTTTTTTTAATGGGGTTGCATTCTTGATTTTGCTGTCAGTTTGGACATTGTTGATGTATAGAAATGCCACTGATGTTTGTACATTGATTTTGTATCCTGAAACTTTGCTGAAGGTGTTTTTCTGATCCAGCAGCTTTTGGGCAGAGATTATGGAGTTTTCTAGATATAAAATCATATAGTCTGTGAAAAGAGGTCGTTTACCTTCCTTTCTTCTTGTTTAAATGCTTTTTATTTTGTTTCCTTGCCTGATTGCGGTGGCTAGGGCTTCCAGTACTATGTTGAATAGGAGTGGTAAGAATTGGTATTCTTGTCTTGTTACAGTTCACAAGGGGAATGCTTCCAGTTTTTGCCTGTTCAGTATGATGTTAGCTAGGGGTTTGTCATACATGACTCTTATTACTTTAAGGTACGCTCTTTCAATGCCTATTTTGTTGAGGGTTTTAATGTTTAGAGATGTTGAATTTTATCAAAGGCCTTTTCTGCATTGAGATAATCATGTAGTTTTTGTTTTTAGTACTGTTTAAATGATGAATGACATTTCTTGATTTGTATATGTTGAACCAACCTTGCATCCCAGGAATAAAGTCTATTTAATCATAGTAGATTAGCTTTTTGTTGTGCTGCTAGAGTTTTTGTTTGCTAGTTTTTTTTTGGAGATTTTTGTGTCTATGTTCATCAGTGATATTGGCTGCTGAAGTTTTCTTTTTTGGGTATATCTCTGCCAGATTTTTGTATCAGAATGTTTCTGGCCTCAAAGAATGAGTCAGGAAGTCTTCCTCCATTTTTTTTTTTTTTTGGAATTATTTCAGTAGGAGTGGTTTCCGGCTCTTCTTTATATGTCTGGTAGTCTTCGGGTGTAAATCCATCTAGTCAGGGGGTTTTTCTGGTTGGTAGGCTTTTTATTACTATTCATTTTTGAAACTTGTTGTTGGTCTGTTCAGATTTTTAATTTCTCCCTAGTTCAATCTTGGGAGGTTGTATATTTCCAGGAATTAATCCATTTCTTTTAGGTTTTCTAGCTTGTGTGCATTGAGTTGTTCATAACAGTCTCTGAGGTTTTTTTCTTTGTTTTTGTTTTTTTAATTTCTCTCGGTTTGTGATGATTTTTAGGTTTTGAAGGGAAGGCGAGGGTTAAAGATATATACAGAGAGATGGTGGCTCAAACAGCAACACAAGTATCTTGCAGAAACCTGCAGAAGTGGAGGACCAGCTTAAGGCCAGAGCCACCACTGCTTACAGGCTGGGGTACTTGTAGGTATGGGTGGGAGGGGTCTGGGCCATATGGCTTGCTGCCCATCAGGATGTTGATAAGATGTTCCCATGATGAGGTGGTTCTGGCCCTTGTTCCATCAGAATGTGGTGTTCCTTGCACTTTCTCCCAGCAGAATATGATAGGGATGTTTCTTTAGTTGGGCCTTTGCCTTTAGCTGGGCCTTTGCCTGCCTTGTGGTCAGCGCATTAGGCAAGCTGTTTCTCATGGCCCGAACCCCCATGAAATGTTTCACTTTGACCAAGATCTGCAAAAACTCAGGGAGCTTACATAATGATGCAGTTTGGACTAATGGTAACGTCCCCTTGTCACTTCTAATCATGTTTATTTGGATCTTTTTTCTTTCTTAGTCCAGCTAGCAGTCTATCAAGCTTATTTATTCTTTAACATAACCAAGTTTTGGTTTTGTTGATTTTTTTTTTGACACAGGGTCTCACTTTGTCACGTAGGCCGGCATTCAGTGACATGATCTCAGTTCACCACAACCTCCGTCTCCTGGACTCAAGAAGTCCTCCCACCTCAGTGTCACTAATAGGTGGGACTACAAATGTCTGCCACCACAACTGACTAATTTTTTGCATTTTTTTTAGAGACAGGGTTTCACCATGTTGCCTAGGCTGGTCTTGAACTCCTGAGCTCAAACAATCCACCCACCTCGGCCTTCCAAAGTGCTGGGATTATAAGTGTGAGTCACTGCACCGAGCTCATTGATCTTTTACATGTTTTTTTTTTTTTTTTTTTTTGAGACGGAGTCTCGCTCTGTCGCCCAGGCTGGAGTGCATCTCAATTTCATTCCATGCACCTCTGATTTTGGTTGTTTATTTTCTTCTGCTAGCTTTGGGTTTGGTTTACTCTTGTTTTTTCTAGTTCTTCTGGGTGTGAGGTCAGGTTGTCAAATTGAGATGTTTCTAACTTTTCGATGTGGCCATTTAGCCCTATAAACTTCCATCTTAACACTGCTTTAGCAGTTTCCCAGAGATTCTAGTACATTGTATCTTTGTTTTCATTAGTTTCAAAGAATTTCTTCCTTTTTCTTTAATTTCTTTGTTTACCCAAAATCGATTCAGGAGCAGGCTGTTTAATTTCCATGTAATTTTGTGGTTATGAGATCATCTTTCTATTGACTTCTTCACCCAGGAGTGGGATTGCTGGGTCAAATGGTAATTCTACTTTTAGTTCTCTAAGGAATCTCCACTGTTTTCCACTGTGGTTGTACTAGTTTACATTCCTACCAGCAGTGTAAAAGTGTTACCTTTTCAACTCATCCACGCCAGCATCTATTATTTTTGGATTTTTTGATTATGACCATTCTTGCAGGAGTGAGGTGGTATCATGCCATGGTTTTGATTTGTACTTCTCTAATCATTAATGATGTTGAGCATTTTTTCATGAGTTTGTTGGCCATTGGAATATCTTATTTTGAGAATTGTCTGTTCATGTTCTTAGCCTACTTTTTAATGGGATTATGTGTTTTTTCTTATTGCTGATTAGTTTGAGTTTCTTGTAGATTGTAGATATTAGTCTTTTGCCAGATATATAGATTGCAAAGCTCTCTTCCCACTCTGTGGTTTGTCTGTTTACTCTGATGATTGTTTCTTTTGCTGTGCAGAAGCTTTTTAGTTTAATTCTCATATATTTATCTTTGTTTTGGTGGCATTTGCTTTTGGATTCTTGGTCATGAATTCTTTGCTTAAGCCAAAGTCTAGAGGGTTTTTTTCTGATGTTATCTTCTAGAATTTTTATGGTTTCAAGTCTTATATTTAAGTCTTTGATTTATCTCGAGTTGATTTTTGTGTAAGGTGAGAGATAAGGATCCAGTTTCATTCTTCTACATGTGGCTGGTTAGTTATCCCAGCACCATTTGTTGAATAAAGTGTCCTTTCCCCACTTTATGTTTTTGTTTGCTTTGTTGAAAATCAGTTGGCTGTAAATATTTGGCTTTATTTCTGAGTTTTCTACATGCCTGTTTTTATACCAGTGTCCCATTGGTCTACATGCCTATTTTTATACCCTTACCATGCTTTTTCGGTAACTATAGCCTTGTAGTATAGTCTGAAGCCAGGTAATGTGATGCCTCCAGATTTATTATTTTTGCTTAGCCTTTCTTTGTCTATGTGGGCTCTTTTTTGGTTCCATATGAATTTTAGGGTTGTTTTTTCTAATTCTGTGAAGAATGGTGGTGCTATTTTTATGGGAATTGCATTGAATTTGTAGATTGCTTTTGATGGTATAATCATTTTCACAATATTGAGTTTACCCATCCATGAGCATGGGATATGTTTCATTTGTTTGCATCATTTCCAGTTTCTTGCAGCAGTGTTTTGTAGTTTTCCTTGTAGAGGTCTTTCAACTCATTGGTTAGGCATATTTCTAAGTATTTTATTTTATTTTTTTTTGGCAGCTATTGTAAAGGGGGTTGAGTTCTTAATTTGATTCTCAGCTTGGTCGCTGTTGATGTATAGAAGAGCTACTGATTGGTGTACATTAATTTTGTATCCTGAAACTTTGCTGAATTCAAGTATCAGATCTAGGAGCTTTTTGGAGGAATTTTTAGGAGTTTCTAGGTATATGAACAAATTATCAGCAAACTGCAACACTTTGATGTCGTCTTTACCAGTTCGGATGCCCTTTATTTTTTTTTTATTTTTTGTTTTTTATTTTTTTATATATATATTTTTTATTATTATTATACTTTACATTCTAGGGTACATGTACATAACGTGCAGGTTTGTTACCTATGTATGATTGTGCCATATTGGTGTGCTGCACCCATTATCCTTGTCTTGTTCCAGTTCTCAGGGGGAATTCCTTCAACTTTTCTCTGTTCAGTATGATGTTGGTTGTGGGTTTGTTATAAATGGCTTTTATTACCTAAAGGTGTGTCCCTTAACTGCTGATTTTGCTGAGGGTTTTAATCATAAAGTGATGCTAGATCTTATCAAATCCTTTTTCTGTGTCCTTTGAGATGGTCATGTGGTTTTTGTTTTAAATTCTGTTTATGTGATATATCACATTTATTGATTGCAGATGTTAAATCATCCCTGCATCCTTGTTATGAAACCTACTTGATCATTGTGTATTATCTTTTTGATATCCTGTTGGATTTTGTTAAGGATTTTTGCATCTATATTCATCAGGGGTATTTCTCTGTAGTTTTCTTTTTGCTTTTTTTTTGTTATATCCTTTCCTGTTTTTGGTATTAAAGTGATACTGGCTTTATAGAATGATTTAGGGAAGATTCCTCCTTTATCTTGTGGAATAGTGTCAATAGGATTTATACTAATTCTTTGAATGTCTGATAGAATTCAGCTGTGAATCCATCTGGTCCTGGACCTTTTTTTGTTGGTAACTTTTAAAATACCATTTCAATCTTTCTGCCTGTTATTGATCTATTCTGAGTTTCAATTTCTTCCTATTTTAATTCAGGAGGGTTGAGTATTTCCAGGAATTTATCCATCTCTTCTGGGTTTTCTAGTTTATTAGTTTATGTGTAAAGGCGTTCATAGTAGCCTTGAATGATCTTTTGTATTTCTGTGGTATCTGTTGTAATATCTCCTGTTTCTTTTCTAATTGAGCTTATTTGGACCTTCTCTCTTCTTTTCTTGATTAATCTTACTAATGGTCTACCAATTTTATTTTATTTTTTTCAAAGAACCAGCTTTTTGTTTCATTTATCTTTTGTATTTTTTTTTTTCAATTTCATTCATTTCTGCTCTGATCTTCGTTATTTCTTTTCTTTTGCTGGGTTTGGGTGTGGTTTATTCTTGTTTCTCTAGTCCTTGAGGTGTGTACTTAGATTGTCTATTTGTGCTCTCCTAGACTTTTTGATGTAGGATTTAATGTTATGAACTTTCCTCTTAGCATTGCCTTTGTTGTATCCCAGAGATTTTGATATGTTGTGTAACTACTGTTCAGTTCAAAGAATTTTTAAATTCCCATCTTGATTTCATTGTTGACCCAGTGATTATTCAGGAGCAGGTTGTTTAATTCCCATGTGTTTGCCTGTTTGCCTGGTTTTGAGGGTTCTTTTTGGAGTTGATTTCCAATCTCATTCCACTGTGGTCTGAGTGAGTACTTCCTATAATTTCAATGTTCTTAAATTTGTTGAGACTTACTATGTGGCCTTGGAAAATATTCTGTGTGCTGATAACTAGGATGTATATTCTGCAGCTTTTGGGTATAATCTTCTATAAATATCTGTTGAGTCCATTTGTTCCATGGCATAGTTTAAATCCATTGTTTCTTCGTTGACTTTCTGTCTTGATTATCTATCTAGTGCTGTCTGTGGAGTATTGAGGTCTCACTATTATTCTGTTGCTATCTATATCATTTCTTAGGTCTAGTAGTAATTGTCTTATAAACTTTGGAGGTCCAGTGTTAGGTGCAAATATATTTAGGATTTTGATATTTTCCAGTTGGACAAGTACTTTTTATCATTATATAATGTATCTCTTTATTAACTGCTGTTCTTTCAAAGTTAATTTTGTCTGATATAATAATAGCTACTCCTGCTCGCTTTTGGTGTCTAATTTGCATGGAATATCTTTTTCCACCTCTTTACTTTAAGTTTATATGAGTCAAAGACCTAGGAATACAGCTAACTGGGGAGGTGAAAGATGTCTACAAAGATAATTAAAAAACACTGCTCAAAGAAATCAGAGAATACACAAACAAATGGAAAAACATCCCATGCTGTTAGATAAGAAGAATCAGTATCATTAAAATGGCCATACTGCCTAAAGCAATCAACAGATTCAATGCTATTCCTTCCAAAGACATTCTTCATAGAACTATAAAAATTTAATTTAAAATTTATATGAAACCAAAAGAGAGCCAGAACAGCCAAGGCAATCCTAAGCAAAAAGAACAAATCTGGAGGAATCATATTACCCAACTTCAAACTATACTACAAGGCTGCAGTGACTAAAACAGCATGGTACTTACTGGTGTAAAAACTGGCACATAGACCAATGGAACAGAATAGAGAGCCCAGAAATAAGGATGCATGTCTACAACCATCTGATCTTTGATAAAGCTGACAAAAACAAGCAGTTGGAGAAAAGACTCCCTATTTGATAAATGGTGCTGGGAGAACTGGTTAACCACATGCAGAAGACTGAAGCTAGACCTCTTCCTTGCAGCATATACAAAAATCCACTCAGGATGGATTAAAGACTTAAATGTAAAATCTGAAACTATAAAAACCCTGGAAGACAACCTAGGTAATGCCATCCTGGACATAGGAACAGGCAGAGATTTCATGACGAAGACAACAAAAGCAATTGCAACAAAAGCAAAAATTGATAATTGGGAGCTAATTAAACTTAAGGGCTTCTGTACAGCAAAATAAACTATCAACAGAGTAAACAACCTACAGAATGAGAGAAAGTATTTGCAAACTATGTGTCTGAGAAGGGTCTAATCTAGCATTTATAAGGAATGTAAGCACATTTACAAGAGAAAAACAAACAAGTCTACTAAAAAATGGGCAAAGTACATGAACAGATACTTCTTAAAAGAAGACATACATGCAGCCTACAAGGATATGAAAAAAGCTCAATATCACTGATCATTAGAAAAATGCAAATCAAAACCAAAATGAGATATCAAATCACACCAGTCAGATTGGTTACTAAAATGTCAAAAATAGCAGATGATGGCGAGGTTGTGGAGAAAAGGGAACCCTTATACACTGTTGGTGGAGTGTGAATTAGTTAAACCATTGTGGAAAGCAGTATGACAATTTCTTGAAGAGCTAAAAGCAGAACTACCATTTGACCCAGCAATCCCATTACACGATATATACCCAGAGGAATATAAAGCATTCTATCATAAAGACACATGCACACAAGTGTTCGTTAAAGCACTGTTCACAATAGTAGAGACATGGAATCAACCTAAATGCCCATCAGTGACAAAGTGGATAAGGAAAACATGGTACATGTACTCGATGGAATATTATGCAGCCATAAAAAAGAATGAGATCATGTCTTTTGTGGAAACATGGATGGAGCTGGAGGCTATCATCCTTAGCAAACTAATGAAGGAAGAGAAAACCAAACATCATATGTTCTTACTTGTAAGTGGGTGCAAAATAATATAAACAGAAAGAGGGAAACAGCAGACACTGGGGTCAACTTGAGGGTGGAGGGCTGGAGGAGGGAGAGGAGGAGAAAAGATAACTACTGGGTACTGAGCTTAATACATAGGTGATGGAATAATATGTATAACAAACCACTGTGACATGTGTTTATCTATGCAGCAAACCTTCACATGTACCCCCCAAACCTAAAATAAAAATCAAAAAAAGAGTTTTTGTTATAGAAAGCCTGCAGTTGGGTCTTGTCCTTTCTAATCTACTAATTTCTGCCTTTGTGGTATTTAGGCCATTTACATTGATTTTGTGTGTGTGTGTGTGTGTGTGTGTGTGTTTAAACTTTTATTTTAGGTTCAGTGGCACACGTGTAGGTTTTATAGGTAAACTGCACATTGGAGAGGCTTGATGTATGGACTATTTAGTCAGCCAGATAATAAGCAAACTATATATCTGAGTTTTTTGATTGTCACCCTCCTCCTACCTTCCACCCTCACGTAGGCCGTGGTGTCTGTTTTTCACTTCTTTGCATCCATATGTACCAGTGTTTCTCTCCTACTTATAAGTGAGCATATGTGGTATTTGGTTTTCTGTTCCTGTGTTAGTTTGCTTAGGGTAATGGCTTCCAGCTCCATCCACATCATTGCAAAGGACATGATCTCATTCTTTTTACGTCTGTGTAGTATTCCATGCTGTATATGTACAACATTTTCCTTATCCAGTCTACCATTGATGGGCATTTAGGTTGAATCTATGACTTTCCTATTTATTTACATTGATTTGATTGGGTTTAATTCTAGCTTCTTTCCTGCTTGTTCCATCTATTACTCCTCCCCTTTCTCTCTTGTGCTTTCTTTTGCATTAATAGAGATGTTTTAATGATTCAATTGTATCTTCTTTGTTTTATTATTACTTATAACTACTTGTTTTGTAATTTAGTAGTTGCATTGGAATTTAAAGTATACATCATTAATGTATCACAGTCTATCTTCAAGAGATATCATATAGATATCATATACTTTATGTATATTACATGTAGTATGTTATGTATATTACTACTTTTGGATAGGTTTTTTTTTGGCTGTCTTTAAGCTTACTAATCTTTTCTTGTGCAACCTCTATTAGTTCCATTTATGGTATGTTTTGTTTCATATGTTTTCAACTCTAGGAATTCAATTTGAGTACTTTATATGAATATATCTTTCATGTCTCAACATGTTTATTTTTTCTCTAGCTTATTGAGCACATTGAATATAGCTATAGTAACTCTTTTTGTTATATGTGTATATTCTATAATCTGTGTCATATTTATTTTAGATTCAACTTACTTTTTTTCTTCATTATCATCTTTTTTTTACACACCTTTTGATTTTTAATTTGATGTCAAATATTGTGAATTTTAGCTTAATGTGTTCTTGGTATGTTGCATTCCAATAAATATTCTTGAATATTTATTCATTTGTGTTGTGATTAAGTTTCTTAAAAATAGCTTGTTTCTTGTAGTTCTTGATCTTAAATTTTTGGTCATGACTATATGTTATTTTGGATATTTTTTTCCTGAAACCTGAGAGAGTACTGTTCTGAATACTCTACCTAAATATCTCATGAAGAATAAGGTTGTACACTCTGCCTGGTGAAAACAGGAATTAATTCTGGCTCTGTTTAGGCCCCAAGTATTGTTCCTTCTAATGCTTTGTGGTATTTGTTTGTTTGTTTGTTTGTTTCTCCAGTATTTGCTGGATCATTGTCATAAATCCTGAATACTCAGGGTGCACCTTCTTCGGGGTACACCTTCTTCAGATCTCTGGAGTTTTCTGTTTTAGCAGTTCTTCTTTATTTTTTTTTTTTAAATTACTCTACCCTACAAATTGTAGTTGCCTCAGACTCCTCAAACTTCCAAATTTTTCTTCAACCCATCGAGTCTTCTGCATTTTCTTTGATTCCCCCTCCATGCACATGTCCTAGAATTTTTCTCCAGGTAGTATATTAAAGCTATTGCAGGGCTCATCTTGTTAGATTAGCTAGTCTCTCATTGCCTGATTTCTGAATTCTTGAAGACCATTGTTTCAGAAATTGGTTCAGAGTTTTTAGTTGTTCAGGCATGACAAAATAATCTTTCCTCTGTAACTTTATCTTGGCCAGAAGTATAAGTTTTGTTGAACGTCTGTTCATGTCCTTATTGGCCATTCATATATTTACTTTATGGAATATCTTGTCAGTTTTTTTTGCCCATTTAAGAATTGGGTTATTTGTCTTTTTATTATGTTGTGAGAATTATTTTTATATTTTGGAAAATTTTTGATGCCAAAAATTGTAATATCGATGAAATCCAATTTATCAAGTTTTTCTTCAAAGGCACTTTTGTATCCTATCTAAGAAATTCCTGACATAAAGCTTATGAAGATTTTATAACCTTTTATAATCTCTTAGAAGTTATGCCCCTGATGTCTGTTGTTCCTTTCTTTGTGTCCATGTGTACTCAATGTTTAGCTCCCAATTAAAAGTTTTTTAAATAACAGCCACTCTAACAGGAGTGAGGTTATATCTCTGTAGTTTTGATTAGCATTTCTCTGATGATTAGTAATGTTGAGCATCTTTTTGTATACCTGTTACCTAGTTGTAGGTTTTCTTCAGATAAACATCTATTTAGGTCTTTTGCCCATTTTAAAATCACGTTGTTTGTTTTTTTGTTATTGAGTTGTATGAGTTCCTTATATATTTGAATATTAATCCCTTATTAGATATATAGCCTACAAATATTTTCTCCCATGCTGTAGTTGCCTTTTAATTTTGTTCGTTGTTTCTTTTGCTATGCAGAAGCTTTTTTTTCCCGCCATGGAATTTTTCTCCTATGCATCTTTCTAGTAGTTTTATGGTTTCAGGTCTTGTGTTTAAGTCTTTAATGCATTTTGAATTGATTTTTGTGTATGGTGTAAGAGAATGATTTAAAGTGGCCTTTTAGAATGAATTCGGAAGTGTTTCCTTTTCTATTTTCTAAGATACCTTCTGTAGCAGTAGAATAATTTATTTCTCAATCTTTCACTAGATTTTAGCCAGTAAATTTAATCTTGTAGTTTTCTTTGTGGGAAAGTTTTTACTGAAAACTTCAATCTCTGTTTTAGATACAGTGCTAACCAGTGTTGATAATTTCTGTCCTTCGGGAATTTGTTCTTTCATATAAGTTATTGAGTTTAACTGTATAATCTTTCCTTTTTTCTTTATTAGTCTAGCTGGAGGTTTTAAAATTTATTTTTCAGAAAACCAGTTTTAGTTTTTGTTGCTTTATTCTTTTTTTTTTTTTCTGAGATGGAGTCTCGCTCTGTCACCCAGGCTGGAGTTTAGTGGCGCATTTTAGACTCACTGCAACCTCCACTTCCCAGGTTCAAGCAATTCTCCAACCTCAGCCTCCCAAGTAGCTGGGACTACAGGTGCGCACCACTACGTCTGGCTAATTTTTTTTGAATTTTTAGTAGAGATGGGGTTTCCCTATGTTGGCCAGGCTGGTCTTGACCTCCTAACCTCAGGTGATCCACCTGCCTCGCCCTCTCAAAGTGCTGCGATTACAGGTATGAGCCACGGTGCCTGGTAGCTTTTTTTTTTTTTTATTGTTTTAAAGTTATCTTGATATACTAATGAGATATATACTTATTAGATTTATCATCTCATAAATATTATTTCATTTTTTTCTGCTTTTTATAGTCAATATGCCTAAAAGGGAACTTTAGATAATTTAGTTTAGACTCTTCTTTTTCAACATATGTATTTAAGCCAATAAATTTCCTTTAAGCACTCTGAGTCACTGGTAAAACTCAAACTGCTTTTTCTCTGTTCTCACATCACAACAATCAGCACAGAATACTTCTGTGAGCGAGTCTATGAGATTGTTTTCCTTGCACACCAAGCAAGCAATCAGTTCTGCAGTGAACACCAGCTAGATGTACTCCAATTCAATTCTGACACTATTTACCTGAAGATAACATTAATCATAAGCCCTCAGCCCCTGTAACTCCTGATCAACCAGCTTCAAGTTGTCATTTCTGCTTTGGGTTAAATGACTTTGCTAGGAAAGCTCACAGAACTCAAGGAAACTTATGTTTGCTGGTTTATTATAAAAGATATTCCAAACGATACAGATGAAGAAATGCATAGGGTGAGGCATGTGGGAAGAGGCATAGAGTTTCCATACCCTTTCTAGGTGCACCATCTTCCAGGAACCTCCATGTGTTCAGCATTCCAGACACTCTCCCAACCCTGTCTTCTTGGGCCGTTTTATGGAGACTTCTTTAGATAGGCTTGATTGACAACCATGTAGAAATGTGATTAGACAAAAACGGTATAATCTTATGCTAATAGACTGAGTGGGGAAACCCAGCAAGGTTTGCATGTTCAGATTTTTCTTAGCCTCTCTGTGCAGCATTCCTTCCTCCAGGGTATGGGGCAGAATTTGTTCTGAAATGTGAAACTTAGGACCTACAATCAGAAAGACAGGGGAAGATTAGTGTCCTGCCTTGGGCTGGTGAAAGGAGGCCAGGGAAGGTCAGAGAGAGAGAGATTTTGTCTTCTGAGGTCTGCTTCTTAGGCCTAAAGTGCACCATTATAACAAAGACGGTAACAAGGGCTATGGAGGTTATGAGCCAGGGATTGTGGACAAAACCATATGTATAAAACATCACACATTGCTTTAGTTGCATACCACAAATTTTGATGTCTGCATTTACATTTCTATTAAAGCCAAATTTTTTTATTACTATTTTTAAAAAATTTTAATTGATGATTATGTGAGCATTTTTAAAAACTTTTATTATAGGTTCAGGGGTACATGTGCAAGTTTGTTATATAGGTAAACTTGTGTCACAGGGGTTTGTTGTATAGATTATTTCATCACTCAAGTACTAGGCCTACTACCCAATGGTTATTTTTTTTCTGATCCTCTCCCTCTTCCCACACTGCACCCTTGGGTAGGTCCCCGTGTCTGTTGTTCCCCTCTTTGTGTCCATGTGTTCTCATCATTTAGCTCCCATTTGTAAGAACATGCAGTATTTGGTTTTTTGTTTCTGTGTTAGTTTGCTAAGGATAATGGCCATTAGCTCAATTCATGTTCCTGAAAATGACATGATCTCATTATTTTTTATGAACGCCAAATATTTTATAATTTTCCTTTTTAACTTCTCATTTGATCCACACGTTATTCGGAAGAGTGTTGTTTAATTTGCAAATATTATGGCATTTTCAGATTGTTATCATTAATTTCTAATTCAATTACATTATAGTCAGAGTACACTGTATAATTTTAATACTTTTAAGTTTATTTAGGCTTGCTTTGTTGGGTTGAGTATTCTACAATGTCAGTTATGTCAAGATGGTTGATTGTGTTGTTTAAGACTTATATACTCTTATTATTTTGTGTCTACTTAATCTATTAATTTATTAAAATGAAATGTTGAAATCTGCAATTATAATTGTGGATTTGTCTCCTTATGGTTTTTTTTTCAGCTTTGCTTTATGTGTTTTGAATCCCTGTTATTCAGAGCATATATAATTAGGATTACTCTGTCTTAATTGTCACATTTGACATTTTGAAATATTTATTTTAAATTCTGTAATATCCCTTTTTTTGAGGGGTATTTTTCCTGATATAAATATAGCTACTTCAGTTTCCTTTTGACTAGTATATGAATTTTTTTCTAATTTTTAAAATCTTTTAATTTTTAATCTGAATCTTTATATTTTAAGTGAATTTCTTGTGAACAATATATGGTTTAGTCATGTTTTTTATTCCGTTAAAAAATGTTTGCTTTTTATTGGAAACTTTAGATAATTTACATGTAATATAATTATTAGTATGGTTCAGGTTAGGTTTACCATTTTCTTATTTGTTTTATTTTTGGCCTATATTTTCTCTTCTTCTCTTTACTCTTTTTCTGCTTCTATTTGAGTTAGTTTGAATATTTTACAATTTTTGTCTTTAGCAATACTTCTGAATTTTTAACAAAATATCTGTCTTATTTCATTTAGTGTATGTGTTTACCTTATTATAATCTACATTCTTATAAATTACATACTTCCATTTCCCTCTTCTAATCTTTTGTTCTATTGTTATCACACACTTCTTCTTACATGTTATAAACCTTGAAATACTATCACTTATCTTTTTAAAGAAAACTTTAAAATGACAAAAATATATGTTATATTTACCACATATTTACCATTTTGACATTCTTAAATTTCTTCGTGTGCATTGAAATTTCCAGATGGGTTTATTTTCCTTCAGCCAGAATAATTACTTTTAACATTTCTTTAATGGAAGTCTGACGCCAAAAAGTTGAAGGTTTTATTAAAAAAAAAAAAAAAATACTTCCTTTGCCTTCATTTTTGAAGATTTTTTTTCCAGATGTAAAATTTTAGTTTTATCATTTTTTTCTTTCATTACTTTAAAGAGGTCATTGCATTGTCTTTTCAACTGCATGGCTGTTGGTGTTTGAGGTTATTCTTATCTTTGTTTCCCTGTTGTATGTAACTTGTTTTTTTCCCCCACTGGCTGGTTTTTCAAGTTTCTCTGTATTACTAGTTTGAGCAATCAGATTATGATGCTCCTTAATATAGTTTTATTTGTGTTTGTACTGTTTTTATTTAAAATCTTAAAATTGAAGGTATATAATTTTCATCAAATTTTGAAAAATTTTGACAATTATGTTTTTAAATATTTTGTTTCCTCTATTCTGATAGTTGCTATACTAGATAGAAAGTGATATACACAAAGAAATATATATAATACGCTGTGATATACTACTTGTTTTCAGAAATAAAAATAGTAAAAAAGCAATAATTTTGATACTGCAGTATGATTCTTGCAAATTTTTTTACCTATGTTTAATATATTACTTAAAGAAATTGTAAAAATAAGTCCATTTATTCTATTAGTTCATAATCTAATTGAGGGTGATTGACACAAAAGAAATAGCAATAATATGTTGTGATAAATTCTTCAGTGGAGGTTTTCATTGTGCACCATGTAGCAAAAACAAAACTAAATGTCGTGTATTGAGGTGGCTGGTCAGAGAAGGGTGGTGACATTTCAGCTGGGTATTAAAGTATGAAAATAAGTGTACTAGTTAGAGAAATGGGGAAGAGAGATATGTCATATGGAGAGAAGAGCATTTTTCTAATGCTCAGAGGTTTAAACAAGCCTTATTTTTTTGAGGAAATGATGAGCCATTTACTGTTGCAGAAGCTGAAAAGCAAGAGTTTGTGAAGAAAGAAGTGTTAATTAAGTAGGTTTGCTCCAGATTGTGAAGGTCCTTGAGTGCTACATTAACAAATTTGGATTTTGAAATAAAAGTAGTATATTTTGGTTCCTTTATATGGTGATTTATTTTATATGATATTAGCAGAATGGTGACTCAAGCTAAGTAGCAAGTAATAGTGGCATTTTTAGCAACTTTGATACTGAAGTAGTTACGGGGTACTCTCTTTTTTCCAATTTTCCAAATCTGTCTTAATTTTATACAAACAAATAAGTATGCAGTAGGCTTTCATTTACATACTTTTATGGTCACCTAAGTAAGGAACTGTGACAGATAAGCTTAGAGAACTGCCTTAGTCTTCCTCACATGGGACAGAATTCTGTCTTGGCCTTTTGAGTTTGAGATGTTTGGAATGTTGGTGATGTCTTTTAGTTTAATGATTTAATTTACTGAGCTAGGAAGGAAATATCTGAAATTGGCATGAATTCTTGCCAGAAGATTACCTAGGGAAATATTAGATTTCCTGAATCCAGTCTCTATCCCTTTAAAACAGATAATTTAGAGGAGAATAAAAAATCTTGAAAATTAATGGCAATTTTGAAATAGAATATTTTGTCAAAATCAAATTCGTTTCATTAAATGCTTGAGAAGAATGCAATGAGTAAATGAGGTATGAATAACTGTAAGATGGGACAATTACCACCTCAGAAACAATGTATTTGTAAAGTTAATTCCTCTCGAACATGAACAATCCCCTTACACTTGACCCCTTTCTATTGCCTCTTCCATGCTTGAACTCTCCTTGAACTTTGAAGATCCATCTTGAGAGTATGATATGGCCATCTCTTTTGCATCTGGTTATTTTAGCTCCAATTTGCAGCCCTAAAATGGCAATTATGGTGATATATTGCTCAAGTCACCCGACATGGATTAGTATCAGGATCAGCACATTTACGCACAGGAGTAGTGAATGGAGACTGCAGCTATGATTTTAAATGACTTGATTAATTCTGAAACAACATTTCAGAGTCCATTAGGTCTAGCAGGTATTGGGGTGCAGACTATGCTTTTCCTCTAAGCAGCATATTTGATTAAAGTGTAAAGTATTTTGGATTCAGACATTATCTTTCCCAGAATAGTTTCCTTTCACTCTGTTAAATTTCCTTAACACCCACCACTCCTCCTGAAAGAGATCCTCTTTCTGTTTTGTCTCTACTCAAGTTCCCTTGTGTCAGTTACTGACTGCCAGCTCTGTTTGAGCAACCTGAACAATGTGTTCTGTTCTTGTTCAAGAGGGCATTTACATGACAGAACTCCAAATACCCCACCGCTAAAAGCTCCTGCTGACCCAGGTCAAAATAAGGCCAATTGTGCTGTTTATCCTAAGGGCCATTTTATCAGCAAATTGTGTCAAGGTTAGAAATGCATCTGGTTAATGCCTTGGCTTAATGCTTTCTTTAACTACTAAATATACATGTATATGACATTGGCATCTCCCCTCCTCCCTCCATCCCATCTGGGTGTCCCTGCTCTAATAAAATGTGTAGGGCTGGGTTTTTTATTTAAGTTCTTTAGGGTTTTAAATTCCTAGATTCTTTGTTGATTTCAATGAATTCTAAAGTGATTTCTTTAAAAAATTCTTACAATGATCCATGCATGCTTCATTACACTCGGTTCTTTTCTTTACAACATAAAGAACATAACAATGGGGCTATAGCACAACATTTATAGAGAGATCTTAAAATGTAGTATACCATGAATTGTTCTGTCATCTGTTCCCCTGATATAATGTACCTGTCTCTATTATAGTACAAATCAGCATGTTTTCTAGATATTTGTGTGTCACTACATTTGTCCTCCTTAGGAGTCACATCTTATTCTTCTATCTTTATGCATATCATATATTTATTCATCTATCCATTCATCCATCCATCCACCATTCTATCCACTCACCCACTTATCTATTCATCTATTTAACATACTTAGAGCCTTCTGTTATTATTATTACTGTTATTATTATTTAGATAATCAATATTTTTAATTGCATTGGATTAGTATGCTCTTGGAAACCAAACAAAGAACAATAAACTATTTTGTCCCCTCTGTCCTGATGGTTGTAGACAGAAAATGATAGATGTAAAGAAATATCTATAATATGCTGCAGATAACACTGCCTTTAGTCACATGCAAGTAATGCTGCCATTATAAATATATAATGTAATGAGAACATACAAAGTATATAAAAATTTTTCAGAAATAGGAGGTAGGGCTGGGCATGGTGGCTCACGCCTGTAATCCCAACACTTTGGGAGGAGGAGGCAGGTGGATCACCTGAGCTCAGGAGTTAGAGATCAGCCTAGGAAACATGGCAAAACCCTTTCTCTACAAAAATTAGATATTAATGGTGGCATGTCCCTATAGGACTGTAGTTCCAGCTGCTCTAGAAGCTAGGGTGGAAGGATGACTGGAGCCCAGGAGGTGGAGGTTGCATGCAGTGATCCAAGTTCATGCCACTGCACTGCAGCCTGTGTGGGAGGGAGGGAGGGAGGAAGGAAGGAAGGGAGGGAGGGAGGGAGGGAGGGAAAGAAAAAGAAAAGGAAAGAGAGAAAGAAAGGAAAAAATAGAAGGCTGGACACTTGGGCACTATTATCACTACTGACTGAGTAACTTGAGGAGTCACATAATTTCTCTTTGTGAGCTTTTTCATCATTAAAACGTTCATGAAACTACTTATTCCATCCAATTGCTGGGGATGTTGAAAGACTGAATAAAAGAATGTAAATGAAAATATTTTGAAAACCATACAACGATATGTATTGAGATGATGGTGAAGATGATAGTTCAAAGTATATGGTTATGTTTCAGATGTGGTGTGCCTGGGAATATCGTCACCAGTAGCATGAGAATTAATGTCTATTATGATGCTGAAATAAATAAACTGCTAAAACTGCTCTGCTGTCTAGATCCCCAAGTAACAAATTTACATGCACATTTGATGTATTGACTGATACCAATTTCCTTTGCAAGAAATAGTACCAAGTTTAGCAGTAACAGTTCAAATTTTTCTGTTTTTTTTTTTTTCTTTGACAGAGTCTTGTTCTATCACCCAGGCTGGAGTGCAATGGTGCAATCTCGGCTCACTGCAACCTCTGCCTCCTGGGTTCAAGCTATTCTCCTGCCTCAGCCTCCCAAGTAGTTGGGATGATAGGCGCCCATCACAACGCCTGGCTAATTTTTGTATTTTTAGTAGAGACAGGGCTTCACCATGTTGGTCCAGCTGGTCTCGAACTCCTGACCTCAGGTGATCCACCCACCTCGGCCTCCCAAAATGCTGGGATTATAGTTGTGAGCCACTGTTCCTGGCCCTAATTTTTCTGTTTTAATAAATGGAGTATATTATAAAAATAGAATACAGATTATTTTAATGTTGAATGAACCTAAGTTACCTAATAATTTTTGATATTGGTTTAAAAGTTGATATAATTTTATAGAACTGCTCATATTACAGTTCTTTAATATACAAGCTTAGAAATGGAAAATTTCTCTATTCCTTTCATCTCTTTCTCCTTGCAAATTTTGAAACAACTGAGATAGGATACAAGGATCAGACAAATAGAAATTATTATTACTCACAACAGCTTGAATTAGTGAATATTGCTTTAAATTTATGGCCAGAGAGGGCTTGCTAATATATCACTTAATATGAGCCTTTCCCATCTCCCAGAGCTGCAGGCTTCCCTTTGAAGGAATAGAAGTAGACCTGCTAAGCTATCACATGAGAGAAAAGCCCCCAAAGCTTGCGTACTACAGTCAAGCTGACCCTTAAATAGATGGACCTAACAGATGCTGAGCCAAATGTACTCAATTACTTCTCCCAAATTCATCAATTATATAAGACACTCTTCCCATGAAAGGAGGTAGCTGGGGAAGAGGCTGAAGTAATCCTTCCATGCTTTGTTTCCTAGGGAACAGAGTGGAAATTTCCTGCTCAAGGTGGAAAATTGTGTAGTAATAAATGTCCTCAATACATCATTATCATCTATTACCCAGTGGGCAAGTTCCACCACTGCAGAGACCCAGACTGCAGTACTAGAGGTAGCCAATGTCTACTCAACTTTCTGAGGAAGAGAAAAGGGCCTTGCTCTTCTGTATTTCTCCTGTAACCCCTGTGGTACTCATATAGCAGACTGGAAAGAGTGCCAGTGTAAGAAAATCATGAAGTTGCTCAAAAATCAATCTTACTCTTTTGATCAGGCTTTTTTCTTCTTTCTTCTTACAGTCTGAAAAACCAAGATTATTGATTTTAAATGACAGATGATCGGGTACTTTCAATGTGTTAATAGATATCAGTAGTAAATTGATCAATCACTGTTGAAATGGATGAAGAACAACAAAAATTTTAGTACATGGTATTTTGTAAATGTCATCATTTTGGCCTTGTGTTACTTTTCTAGGTAACGCTTGAGTAGAAAAAATGGCTTATTGAATTTTATAAACCTTGGTTTAACATCTATTGTGTTCAAGCCATTATGACAAGTGCTGTGAAAAATGCAAAAAGACTAAGACATACATAGTTCCTACATATCATATATGAACAATTTCATCCATAGGCATTTATATTCTGGTAGAAATATACTGAAGAAAATTCCAATACTGGGAAAGCAAAGATAGAATACAAAGCCCAAAGTAAAACAGAACAAACCCTGAACTGCCTAGATTAAAAATAATGGAAAGGAGACCGTAGTGCTAAAGACATGTATTCCAGCTGGTGGGAGGTATATCTGAACAGATTGAACCACAGAATCCACCAAAGTATTATACAGCTGAACAATAGCACAAAGCCCTAAGAGCCGGAGAGGGAGCTTTGAATAGCTTAGCCAGTCTTTCACTTTGAATGGATAGCATTGAGCAGAAGCTTCTTGGGCCTTGGCAGCATGTGGGAGGGAAGAGGATATATTATTAATATCTTATCCCTGAACTTTAAAATGGGAACAATGGGCTGTTTATTCAAACTGAATTGAGATGACTAACCTGTTCCAAATAGGCAAGAAACTCTTAACTTTAAACCTAACCATGTTAATGCCACAGAGTTTCCACAAATGGAATTACTTTGCAGAATAGCACACTGTCATTTCTTAATTTTTAAAGAAGTTTCTTTAAACAAAACTAAAGCTCATGTCATTGCTCAGTTTAGAAGAGAGACTTATGTCCCAGTGAAATTGCCAAACAGGACTCAAGCCTCCCTTGAAGATGACAATAGAGAAATTAATATATGCTAATTAAATTTCTTATTTGTGCACTTTGCAAAGCGTCTTAGCTCCTATCTCATCGTAGAATTATAGAATTTTTAAAGTTAGAAACGTTTTTTCAAATCATCTAAGAAAAATCTCCCCCTTGTTTTGGTAATGTCTTCTCCTAAGGCATCCCTCATAGTCATAGGAAGCACATTTACCTCCTGAGGAAGCCACAGTTTAGCACTTTTTATGATTACAAAGTTCTTTTTTTTAATGGTGAGACAAAATCTACTACCTTACAACTTCTATCACTAATCCTGTTCCTGATCTTTAGACAAAGTCAGACCAAATCTACATTTATTCTTCACATGACATATTTTCCAGGAGGGTATCTTAGAAAGAATGTTTCTCTGTGTTTTATTTAATTACCAGTGATATCCCATCCTAGTCCCACACACTCTTTTGAATCTTTTCCACATCTCCCTTCCCATACAACATTGCTGCAAGGTGACTGGGGGGCATAAACAAGTGTTGGGCATTGCATGAACAGATAGATACATAGAGTTTTAAGGTCTGAGAGATGTTCAGAGGAAAAGCTATTTGTGGTAAATAGGGATGCTCTGCAGACCACTACTGTATGCAATTTGCCTGCTAAACAATTTCTGAGTGGGCAAGAAAACCTGGGAGCCCATTTTCTTAGCATTGAGTGGTGAATTGCCACAAAACAACTGGTCTATCAGCTTTCATATGGTTATATGTGTGTATCTTGGGCCTTATCTTTATAGATTGAAGCAGGAAAAACATATTTCTCTGTAGAAAGGTGCTTTATTCCGGGGTTAATTTAACTAAATTTTATGTGTTTATTCATTGTGCAGGGTAATTTCTCATTTGTCCATTGTTCTTATTTTTCTTGAATTGGTATTGCCTAAGGCACTATCAATTGTTGAGGTGCAAATACCAATTATTACTCAGAAATGACCACCTAGTTATCTTCAAGAAACCTAAGCTTTGACTTGAATTATTGTATCATTTGAAACTCTATTTCCCTATGTGTTTTAAGTGGTAGCAGGGTTATTCAGGCAAAAAATTAAGGATTTCCTTAACATCTAATTTTAAGGAAGCGAATTATAAAAGAAAGTGAATGGTTGTTCTAATTAGTTAGGAAAACTTATGCATTGTAGGTTAATATAGGAGTGATGTCAGGGATGTGGAGTGAAGTGCTGCATCTATGTGAGGACCCTAAGCAGGTCGTGCGTGGGGCACTGTGTTTTAAGTGGACTATCCTTCATTTAGGTCTTCTGCAACTCACATTTTCCTCAAACACCAACAACTTGTTAACATGTTTTGCCTGAGAAAATGAGTAACCAAATCTTCACACCCTTTAAAGACTGGAGACTAGGCAGACTTCATGCCTCGATGCACCACAGAGGGACCCTATTTTCAAGTTTGCACAGAACTCTTCTGGTGCCTCCCCCACCATTCTTTCCAACCTCCAGCCCTTTGAGACACCAGCCTGACACTAGTTGTGTCTATAATGAATGAGGAGGAGTGGCAACACCCCATTCCCTGTCACAGACCTGAAAAATTCCACTGAAATATTTTCTCTGAAGCAGAATCTGACCTCAGGCATACAATATCCTTTGTTCACATTTCTCACTCTGCTCACCACTGAAGTGGTGAATTTTAACACAAGAAGCTCAAGAAAGATGTACAAAATAGGGCCCAGGGATATACAAATCCTTATTTTATTAACACTGTAAATTCCACTTCCTCAGAATTTCCAATTTTTGCCTGCCTAGCAGCATAAAGACAGTTAAAGGGACTTTTGGTGACATTCCCCTTGTTTAATGAAGCTTGGAGTTATGGGCAAGTGCCTTGAACTGCTGTTATTATCTGCATGAGTGAATAAGGGCTGAGGGTCCAGATCTGTGCAAAGAGTTTTATTGCAAATAGGCACATTGATCATTCATAATCAGACCTACCAGGTCAGCAGTGCTGCAGTGCCAGCAGGCTCTGAAAAAGCTGACCAAGGGAACAGTAGTGCTCATAGGTTAATGTAATATTCAGGCAGAATAAGATCTTTCTTATATACTCATATCTTTGCTTTTTTTCTGGCATAGTGGGAGTGAGAGCTAGAACACACTTGAACTATATCTCACATAACCAATCGCAGAGCCATCCTCTCTTCATCTGAGGGTTCTACCAGTTTCCAGAGCCTTACTTCTTTTCGAAGTGCATTTCTTCTGTGTAAAGGTTTGTGCTTTAGATCTCCCATTGCCATATTATTTAGGGTATTATGAAACTGCTTTGTTGTAAATATATTATCTTTTGATTCCCAATGTTATCTCACATGAGAGGTCACATTTAGAAGACAGCAGTTACAAGACATCACTATTTGAAGCTTCAGAGAGAATGCCGTACTAAATGTTTGTTTCTTCATTATTCCCTGGGCTAATAAGTTTTAAAATACATATTTGAATACATCAACATCTGATTTAAAAATTTAGCTTTGTGTACATTACTATATGAATAAAAACCTGATGATAATATTACTATCATGATCCATTAGAGTGGTATTCACTTCACATCAGCATCTTTGTGTGTATTATATTGTTGATGCAATCACTTGGGGACAATTGAAAAGGTGAGTGCCTTCTTCTAGGTATACAAATTTTGCAGAACTAGAAATATATATGTTTTAGGTTTTCTGCTTCCCAGTTCTTCTCAAAAGAGTCACAAAAGTAAAGAGGTATTAATCACTGAAGGGCACAGTGATACTTGTAGGGATGTAAAATTTTAGCAGAGTCTCAAATCTAAGAGGAGGATTTTGAGATTAATAGCATATGCTGAGAGCACCAGAAACCTAATTTGATATCCTGTGATCATACAACAAAATGGTGTTGCTAGCCCATTGTGAATTGGATGTGCTTTGTGAATTATTTTCCTATCAGTGATGAATTTGCAGTGATATATCCACATAAAATCATTCAATTGACCTTGTTACCAATGACAAGCATATGTCAGATGGTTGGCAAGGGTGGGAGTTTACTGTCATTTGAATGATGACTCCATGAGCTTGTTAGTATGATCTCCTAATCAGCTATGCTAAGTGAGCACAGGGTACATCAAAGAGTTAAGAAGAAAAATGTGACCAGTTCGTTAATCACTTCTTCTGAGACCCGATTCAGGAAATCGTTGGAATTCAACTGAGAAATGGGACAGAATTCTTATTTTAAAACAACCAAATATGTACATTTACATATGGAAGTAGTTTTAGATTCTTTGCCACGTTGTCAGACAAACTTTACGATCATCCTAAAATCATCAAATCCCAACAGCCTTTGATTATTGTTTTGTAATAGCTAAATACTTAGTCAATATTTAAGGTATTGGTAATTTGATTTAAACTATTATTTGGGAAAATTTGAATCCTAGAGTTTTATAAATTAAGGGGACTTAATGATTTAATAACTCAATAGCTAAGTTATCTTGAGGTTCAGGAAAGTTAAATGACAGTCCTGAGGCCATTCTGCTGGAGATCTGAGATTTAAGCCTTGGGACTCCTAGTTTTTAGCTCAGTGTTCCTCACTTTATGCTCTGTAATAATTTGCATCCTTCAGTTTTGCACACATGAATATGCGTTTCTGATGCCAAAAAATCTGAAGAATAAAACCATTGTGGTAACCATGGTAATTTTACATGAAACTTCTTTTTTATTGTCTTTTCATTTGTTTGGCTAGTAAGCTTTTAAAAAACATTTTCCAATACATTCAACACAAACTACACTTTTAAAAATATTGTATTTGAGAATTATTTTATACTTATAGAAAAGTTATAAGAATAACACAACTAATTCCCACATACTCTTTACCCAGCTTCTCCAATATTAATGTTTTATCATATTTACTTCATTCTTTCTCTATTGTATGAATATACTCTTATTTATTTTTAAACCATTTGAAATTATTGCAGATATTGAAGCTTAATATTTCAGTGTGTATTTCCTTAAAACAAGGAAATTTTCCTATATAACAACAGTACAACCATCAAAATCCAGGTATTAGCATTGATAGATCCACCATGTAATCCACGGTCCAAATTCCACCTTTTATTCCAGTTATATCTTTTAAAGGTCCAGGATTCGACAGAGAACCATTTGCTGTATTAAATGTCATGTCTCTTAAATATCCTTCAGTCTGGAAAATTTCTGTCTTCTCTCGTCTTTCATGATCTTGATAATTTTTAAGAGTATGAGCCAGTGGCTTTGTGGAATGTCCCTCAGTTGGGGATGGTCTGAGGTTTCCACATAACTAAATTTAGGTTATGCATATTTGGCAGGAATGCAACAGAAATAATGTTGTATCATTTTCTGTGTGTAACAATAGGTACCCTCTGACAAATCTTCCCCTGATTGGTAGCTACACTTTGATCACTTGATTAAAGTGTTGTCTGCCAGGCTTCTCCACTGTTCAAGTATTTCATACTTATTAAAAAATAATTATGAAGTATTTATGGGGAGAGTTTTGAAACTATGTTAATATTTTATTTCTCATTAGACTGTCACCTGTTAGTGTTAACATCCATTGATGATGCTTTTCTGATACAATTTTTTTTTATAGTTGCCAAATAGCTATTTTCTTATACTGTTGTTCCTTCTACATTTATTTATTGATAATTGACTGTAAGGAAGGCCTTTCCTATCTCTCCCATTTATTTATTTAATAATTATCTATTTATATCAATATGAACTCAAGGATACTGATTTTATTCACTGACTTATATTTTACGATTATTATTTATTTTGATGCTCTAATTGTCTCATGTTTGGCCAGTGGAAGTTTCTTCAAAGATACTCCCATGTCTTCTTGACATGTCCTCTTCCTCTTTCTAGCACTTCTTTATTTTCTGAGAAGCTGAGATGTTCCAGGATCATCTTAGACATTTTCTACCTAAGCCTTGAATCAACCAATTCTTTAAGGAGCCCTAGTTCTTTTTATTGGGGAGCAGTGTTCATAAACCACGATCTGTGCACTGGGTGTGTTCATTGTTATGGTGCATTATTGCATTATTACTTCTAGGCTTTCTCAGAAAATCAACCCAGAAAATATATGTATATTTATATTACATACATACATGCATGCATACAAACATCTGTCATCTATGTATGTCTGTCATACGTCTGTTTTTTTAAGAAACAACTTGAGTTTGAACTAATACTTCCAATTCCAATCTAATGTAACATATTTAGCCTTTTCTCTTTTCATATTTATAAATCCCGTCTCCAACAGTGAGAAATCTGGCTCTTATCCATCATAATGTGTTTACTTATTTGCTTAATCTCCTGTATGTAACCAGTCTGGAAACATGCAAGCCCTGACACACACTATGGGCCTCAGCCACATGGGATTCCTCCTTAGCTCTAGCCCCAGATAATACACTACACTGGTAAAGTTCCTAACTAAACATGCCAGGAAAATCCCCACCTGGGGTGTCGTATCCTACCCCTCCCTGATGAGTCTCTGTAAAATGCTTGTGGAAGTTCATGGCCAAGACCTCTCTGTTCTAGACCCTGGTTCAATGGAGTGTATAAAACCGACGAATTCTTGTCCAAAAGTTTAATTCTGACTTTATCCCTGTCACTATAAACCTGAAAGAGAATCCCTGGCCTGACTCCACTACACTGTGCCTCAATCCCAGCCCCGGTGAACATACCTACCAAGTTTTGGCTCCGATTAAGGGGAATAGAAAACTCATTCTATACCCTTTGATTTCCTTTAATCTATTATTGTTTAACAGGAAATAGATGTAGATCTTTGCTAGATGGCCTGACTCAACTATTGAATCTAAGTCTTCACATGTTACACATTTTGGTCTTTGCTATTTAATTTAATTTAATTTAATTTAATTTAATTTATTTTAGCTTGTTATTAACTTTTGTTGCATTTGAAAAATTGTGAATTCTTCCTTTCCTTTTTATATCTGCCATTTTTTCTATTGGAGTTTAATTTGTACACAATAAAATTTGCCATTTCAAAAAGTACAATTTAACTAGTTTTGATAAATGTGTACGGTTATGTAACCTCCACCACAATAATGATAACAGGCTAGTTTTACCACCCTTAGTTTTAACACTCTGTGTTTCTTTGCAGTCAGTGACCTCTCCCCACATCCTGCCCCTGGCAACCACCTGTATGCTTTATGTCACTGTAGATTTGCTTTTTCTAGAAATTCGTATGAATGGAATTATACAGTATGGAGTCTTTGTGTCTGCCTTTTTTTTTTTTTTTCACTTAGCTTAATACTTTCGAGACATATTCATGTTGTTGTGTATACCAGTACTTGATTCCTTTCTGTTTTATTTTATTTTGTTGTGGTTAGAATACTTAATATGGGCTCTACCATCTTAACAAGTTTTTAAGTGTCTAATACATTATTGTTGACTATGGGTGCAATATGTTACAGCAGATCTCTAGAGCTTATTCATCTTGCTTGACCAACTATGGTTCATTAGTAACTTTTGATTTCCAGCTCCTCCCAGCCCCTGGAAACTACCGTTCTGCTCTTTGATTTTATGAATTTGACTATTTTGCATATCTCATATCACTGCAATCATTCAGTATTGTTCTATGACTGGCTTATTTCACTTAGTGTAATGTCCTCAAGATTCATCCATGCTGTCACATATTACAGAATTTCCTTCCTTTTTTTTAAAGTTGAGTAGTATTCTATAACAAGTTTGTTTCTACATCTTAGCTATTGTAAATGGTGCTACAGTGAACATAGGTGTGTTAATATCTTTGTGAGATCCTGATTTCATCTCTTTTGGATAAATACCCAGAAGTGAGATTGCTAGATCATGTGGTAGTTCTATTTTTTATTTTTTCATAATATCCAAAATATTTTTCATAAAGCCTGTACCAACTTTTATTCCAGCCAACAAGGTATAGGGTTTCCTTTTATCCACAGCCTTGCCAACACTTGTTATGTTTTGACTTTTTGATCAGTTATCCTAACAGGTGTGAAGTGGTAATCTATTGTGATTTTGATTTGCATTTTCCTGATAATTAGTGATGTTGAACATTTTTTTAAATGTACTTTTTGGCCATTTGTATGTCTTCTTTGGAGAGATGTCTATTCAGGTCCTTTGCTCATTAAAAAACATGGATTATTTGCTTTTTTATTTTGCTATTGAGTTGTATGAGTTCCTTTTATATTTTTGATATTAACTCTTTAACAAATATATGGTTTGCAAATATCTTCTCCAATGCTGTGGGCTGCCTTTTCATTTGGTCAATTGTTTCTTTTGCTGTGCCAAAACTTTTTAGTTTGATGTATTCTCCCTTGTTTATTTTGCTTTTGCTTTTTGATCCAAAAAATCGTTGCCCAAACTAATCTCATGAAGCTTTTCTCTTAGTTTTCTTCTAGTAGTTTTACAGATTCAGGTCTTACCTTTAAGTATTTAATCCATTTTGAGTTGATTTTTGTATATGGTGTGACATAAGGGTCCAAAATTATTATTCTGTATGTGCGTATCCAGTTTTCCCAACATCATTTGTTGAAAAGACTATCGTTTCCCCATTGTGTATTCTTAATACCTTTGTCAAAAATTAGTTGCCTACATATGTGTAGTTTATTTTTGAGCTTTCTATTCTGTTCCATTGGTCTATATGTCTGTTTTTGTGCCAGTACTATGCTGTTTTGATTACTATAACTTTGTAATAAGATTTAACATCAGAAAGTGTGATGCCTCCAGCTTTGTTCTTCCTGTTCAAGATTGTGTTAGCTATTCAGGGTCTTTTCTGGTTTTATACAGATTTTAGGATTATTTTCTATTTTTGTAACATATGTCATTAGAATTTTGATAGGGATTGGCCAGGTGCGGTGGCTCAGGACTGTAATCCCAGCACTTTGGGAGGCCGAGGCGGGTGGATCACGAGGTCAGGAGATCGAGACTATCCTGACTAACACAGTGAAACCCTGTCTCTACTAAAAATACCAAAAATTAGCCGGGCATGGTGGCGGGTGCCTGTAGTCCCAGCTACTCAGGAGGCTGAGGCAGGAGAGTGGCGTGAACCTGGGAGGCGGAGCTTGCAGTGAGCCGAGATCGCGCCACTGCACTCCAGCCAGGGCGACAGAGTGAGACTCCGTCTAAAAAAAAAAAGATTTGATAGGGATTGAATTGAATTTGTAGTTGCTTTGGGTAGTTTGCACATATTTACAATATTGATTCTTTTAGATCCATGAACATAGGATATTTTTCTATTTATTTGTGCCTTCTTCAATTTCTTTCATGAATTTTTATACTTTGTAGTCTATAGATCTTTTACATTCTTGGTTTAAATTTATTCCTAAGTATTTATTCTTCTTGATACTATCATAAATGGAATTGTTTCTTGATTTCTGCTTTAGATAATTTATCCTTAATGTATAGAATTGCAACTAATTTTTGTATGTTAATTTTGTGTCTTGAAGCTTTACTGAATTTATTATTTCTAATAGTTTTTGTGTGTGTGTGTGTGGATCCTTTAAGACTTTCTCTATATAAGATTATGTCATCTGCAAACAGTGACAATTTTTCTTCTTTTTTTCAATGTGGATGTCTTTCATTTTATTCTAACTGCTCTGGCTAGCACTTGCGGTTCTAGGTTGAATAGAAGTGGTGAGCATGTGCATTATTGTCTTGTTCCTCATTTTACAGGAAAAGCTTTCAATGTTCCATTATTGAGTATGATGTTAGAGGTGGGCTTGTGATGTATGGCTTTCATTGTTTTGGCTAATTTGTGGATAGTTTTTATTATTAAAGGAGGGTTGAATTTTGTAAATGCTTTTTCTGCACCTGTTGAAATGATCATATGATTTTTGTTCTTTCTTCTCTCAATGTGGTGAATTATATTTATTTATTTGTGTATGTTGAATCACCTTTACACTTTACATTCCAGGGATAAATCTCACGTGACATAGGTATGATCCTTTTAATGTGCTGTTGAATTTAGTTTGCTAGTATCTTGTTGAAAACTTTTGCTTATATTTTCATCAGGAATATTGGCTTGTATTTTTCTTTTTTATATTGTGCTCGTCTGGTGGTGTTAGCATGACAGTCCCAGCCTTGTAAGTTTTACAACCATAAAAATAAAAAATTATTACATTTTATTTATTGCTTTATAGGGTAAACAGATATAATATTCATGACAATAGACTTAAGAAGGGGAATACAATGGAAATATATACTACTACAATGATCCTACATTTTACCAGAAGTGACTTAAAATTATCCACAAGTAGATTGGCAAGGTAGAAGCTACATATATAATTTCTGGTTTAACCACTACATGCAGAGATAGAAATAGAAAGCAAGTGAAGGTATTAAAATAGTTTTTAAATGCAATAGATTAATATACAAAAGAAGGCAAAAAAAAGATGAAGAGAAAAAGAAAACTAAATGAGAAAATTAAAAAGCAAATAGTAAAATAGCAGACAAAAATTTAATCATATCAATAATTACATTAAATGTATACTTTTTCTTTATATAGTTATATGACTTTAAAAATCCAGAGAAAAAGTTCTATATTTATTTATAATTTTAACATTTCTAATACTCTTTATTTTTCTCTATAGATCTGAGTTGTCATTTAGTGCCATTTACTTTCATATTGAGGACTTTTTTTTAGCATTTCTTATAGTGCTTATCTATATATGCAGCACATATGCATATACATATCTATATATGCATTTTATCTATCTATAACTATTATTCCTGATAATTTCTCTCATTTTCTGTTTATCTAAAAGTGTGCATATAATCTTTTATCCTTCAGTGTTTTCAGCATATTGTTCCAATGGCATTTGGCTTCCGCATTTCTCATGAGAAGTCAGCCATTAAATTTTGTCATCTATTCCCTTTCTCTAAGCCCCTTGAAATATTTTGTTTTGGTTTATTTCAAGATTGTCTCTTTACCTTTGGCTTATAGCAGTTTGTTCCTGATATGGCCAGGAGATTCCTTTTTATTTATCTTGACTGGGATTTGTTGACCTTTTTGAATCTGTAAATTATTGTATTCTACCAAATTTGTAAATTTTTAGTTAATATTCTAAAAATATTTCTCCTACTACTTATTTGTCCCTCTCTTTTCTTTCTATAATTCTACTTCCATGCATGCTAGATGAATTAATAGGCTCTATTATTTTTTTCTCTGTTCTTCAGATTGGAGAAATTATTTAGATTTATTTTAAGCTCACAGAGTGTTTTTCATTATCTTTTCTTCGTTATCTACTGTTGAGCTCATCTAGCTAATTATGTGTATTTCTCTATAATTTCCAGCTGCTCTATGACTTTTGGGCTCTGTACTCTGACACATTAAGCTTTCTGTGGTCAAGCTGTGCACAATTTGAAAATATAATCAGATAAGAAAAGTATTACACTCATATTCTGTATGGTTTTATCTTCTAAGAGGAGATTTCCCTTCAGTCTGTTCCTGTGTTTTTTACCATACTGTCAGCCTGGTATTTGGACAATGTATGTTTCCCTTACTGTCAGGATTCTCCTTTAAATTTGTAGCTGCTTTTCTTGCTCCAAGCTCCGGGATCTGGCACCTTACCAGTCTGCCTATGGTTTTTCCCTACATCATTTGCTGTAGCTGCGGAGATTAGGTTGTGCCCTCAGGCCAGAAGATTTGACAAAGCCAAAATTTATACTTCGTCAGGTAAACTTTTTAAAATATTAAATTATTTTACTGCTTCTGTCAGCTTTTGAATGTTTTATGGCATATTTAAATAATTATTATTTTATATTTTTCAATTCATATAAATATTATCTGTGGAGTATTTGTATACTACATCATTCCTCACCATTGACCCTCTCTTGCATTAGTTTAAAAGGGTGGTATTCTGTGTTGTTTCTTCTGTGTTAATCCAGGGCTTTTGCTTTCTATCTTTTAAAATATTCAACACTTCTTGCCCTCATGGCATCTTTTCTTGTTTTTCAGAATTATTATTTATTTTTAAATTTTTCCTGTCATGTTAGAAAATTTGGAATGGGAATAGAGATAAATATAAATTCTATGCCTTCCACGTTGACCCAATCTTCTCAATATTGTTACTTACTTTAAAATTTCATATTCGTAAATCAGTTCATTATTCTAAGCAATCAAGAATATTTTGAATTTTTTTCAAAAAATAAGAGAAAAAATCTGTAATTAAACCAAAAGGTTATTTGAATTTACTTATTCAGGATAGAGTTTAAATTAATTGGCAGCCTGAATATTTTTGGTTTTTCTCTAAAATTTTTCTATAATATTTGGATTTTCTAAGTCTTTATTTCAAGTGCATTTACAAAAAGACTCTTATTCTTATTTGTATTCCTGGCCTCATTTACCCATCAAGATATAAACTTGTAGACGCAGACTTTGCATTCCCAGAAAAACAACCTTGGGCCTTGGCAATGTTGACTAAACTCTACATTTATTTTACCTTTCTCCATTTCTCTCTAATTGAAGTAGGTGAAAGAAGGTTGATTCACTTAAGATGATTAAACCTGAGCACTTCATTCTGATCTAAATTTTCTTAAGGATGCTGTTTATAAAGGTACAGATTTTTATTTTCCTACTGCCTGGTTACGTATATAATCCATATTTTATCTTTGTTATTTTATTTTTTAAATTTCTGTTTTAGGTTTAGGAGTAAATGTGCAGGTTTATTATATAGGTAATTTGCGTGTGATAGAGGTTTGGTGTACGGATTATTTCATCACCCAGATAATAAGCCTAGTACCTCATAGGTAGTTTTTTGATCCTCACTGATATGGTTTGGCTGTGTCCCCACCCAAATCTCATCTTGTATTCCCACATGTTGTGGGAGGGACCCAGTGGGAGGTAATTGAATCACTGGAGGCGGGGGTGTCTTTCCCATGCTGTTCTCTTGATGGTGAATAAGTCTCATGAGATCTCATGATTATTATAATGGGGAGTTTCCATGCACAAGCTCATTTTTTGCCTGCTGCCATCCATCTAAGATGTGACTTGCTTCTTCTTCCCTTCTGCCGTGATTGTGAGGCCTCCCCAGCCACATGGAACTGTGAGTCCATTAAAACCTCTTTTTCTTCCCAGTCTCAGGTATGTCTTTATCAGCAGCATGAAAAAATGGACTAATGCACTCACCCTCTTTGCATTCTCCATCCTCAAGTAGGCCCTGGAATATATTATTCCCTTCTTTCTGTCCATATATACTCAATGTTTAGCTCCCATTTATAAGTGAGAATATGTGGTATTTGGCTTTCTGTTCCTCTGTGAGTTCTCCTAGGATAATGGCCTCCAGCTCCATTCACGCTACTGCAAAGGACATGATCTCATTTTTTTTTTTTTATGGCTGCATAGTATTCCATAGTGCGTATGTACTACATTTTCTTTATCCAGTCTACCATTGATGGGCCTTTAGGTGGATTCCATGTTTTTGCTATCATGAATAGTGCTGCAATGAAGATGTGTGTGCATGTGTCTTTGTGATAGAACAGTTTATATTCCTTTGGATACATATCCAATATGGGATTGCTAAGTAAAATGGTAATAATGTTTTAAATTCCTTGAGAAATTGCCAAACTGCTCTCCATAGTGGTTGAACTAATTTAAATTCCCACCAACAGTGTATACGTATTCCCTTTTCTCTGCAACTTTCCCAGCATCTGTTATTTTTTGATTCGTTAATAATAGATATTCTGACTGTTGTAAGATGGCATCTCATTTTGGTTTTGATTTGTATTTCTCTGATGATTAGTGATGTTGAGCATTTTTTTTGTATGCTTCTTGGCCACATGTATGCCTTCCTTTGGAAAGTATTTGTTCATGTCTTTTGTCCGTGTTTGAATCGAGTTGTTTGTTTTTTGCTTGTTGATTTGTTTAAATCTGTTATAGATACTAGATATTAGACCCTTGTCAGATGCATAGTTTGCACATATTTTCTCCCATTCTGTAGGTTGTCTGTTTACTCCACTGATAGTTTATTTGCTGTGAAGAAGCTCTTTAGTTTAATTAGATCTCGTTTGTTGAGTTTTTGGTTTTGTTGCAATTGCTTTTGGCATCTTCATTGTGGAACCTCTGCCAGTTCCTATGTCTAGAATAGTATTTCCTAGGTTATCTTCTAGGGTGTTTACTCTAGTAGATTTTACATTTAAATCCTTAATTTATCTTGAGTCGATTTATGTATATGATGTAAGGAAGGGGTTCAGTTTCAGTCTTCAGCATGTAGCTACCCCATTATCCCAGCACAATTCATTGAATAGGGAGTCCTTTCGCCATTGCTTGTGTTTGTAGTTTTGTTGAAGATCAGATGGATATGCAGCATTACTTCTGGGCTCTCTGTTCTGTTTTTTTTTTTTTTTTTTTCTTTTTTTTTTTCTATGTGTCTGTTTTTATACCAGCACCATACTGTTTTGGTTACTGTATCACTGTAGAATAGTTTGAAGTTGAGTACTGTGATGCCTCCAGCCTTGTTCTCTTTGCTTAAGATTGCCTTGGCTATTCGGGCTCTTTCTTGATTCTATATGAATTTTAAGGTAGTTTTTTTTCTAATTCTGCGAAGAATCATTTTGATTGTTTGATAGGAATAGCATTGAATCTATCGATTGCTTTGGGCAATATATCCATTTTAACAATATTGATTCTTCATATCCATGAGCATTAAATGTTTTTCTATTCATGTGTGTCTTCTCTCATTTCTTTGAGCAACATTTTAGAATTCTCATTGCAGAGGTCTTTTGCCTCCTTGGCACTCTGTATTAGTAGGTATTTTATTCTTTTTGTGGCTATTATAAATGAGATTGCATTCTTGAGTTTGCTCTCAGTTTGGATGTTGTTGGTGTATAGGAATGCTACTGATTTTTTATTTTATTTTATTTTTATTTTTTTGAGAAAGGGTCTTGCTCTGTTAGGCTGGAGTGTACTGGTATGATTACAGGTCACCGTAGCCTCAAACTCTTGGGTTCAATAAATCCTCCCACCTCAGCATCCTGAGGAGCTAGGACTGCAGACATGAACTGCCACATCTGGCTAATTTTTGTATTTTTTTGTAGAGACAGTTTTGTCATTTTGCCCATGCTGGTCTCAAAATCCTGGGCTCCAGCAACTCACCTTCCTCAGCCACCCAAAATGCTGAGATTACAGGCATAAGCCACAGCACTCAGCAGGAATGCTACAGATTTTTGTTTATTAATTTTGTATCCTGAAACTTTGCTAAAGTTGTTTATTAGATCAAGGAGATTTGGCAGAGACTATGGTGTTTTCTAGATATAAAGTCATATCATCTGCAAACTAGTTTTAAGGAGAGTGCTTCTAGCATTTGCCTATTCAGTATTATGTTGGCAGTAGGTTTTTCATAGATGGCTCTTAATATTTTCAAGTATGTTTCTTCAATTCCTAGTTTATTGAAGGTTTTTAACATAAAAGTATATTGAATTTTATGAAAAGCTTTTCTGCATCTATTGAGATGATCATGTGGCTTTTGTTTTTTGTTCTGTTTATGTAGTGAATCACATTTATTGATTGCGTATGTTTAACCAACCTTGCATCCCAGGGATAAACCTTGATTGTGGTGGATTTGCTTTTTGATGTGCTGCTGTATTTGGTTTGCTAGTATTTTGTAAAGGGTTTTTATGTCTATATTCATCAAGGATGTTGGCCTAAATTTTTCCTTTTTGTTGTGTCTCTGCCAGGTTTTGGTATTGAGATGATGCTGGCCTCATAAGATGAGTTAGGGAGGAATCCTTCCTCCTCAATGTTTTTGTGATGGTTTTAGTAGGAAAGGTACCAGCTCTTCTTTATTCAGTTTGGCTGTGAATTCTTCTGGTCCTGGTTTTTTTTTTTTTTTTTTTTTTTTTTTTTAGGTTGACAGGCTTTTTATTGCTGAGTCAATGTTGGTTATTATTGGTGTGTTCAGTGATTCCATTTCTTCCTTGCTCAATCTTGGGAGGTTGTATGTTTCCAGGAATTTATCTCCTTCTTCTAGGTTTTCTAGCTTGTGTGCATAGAAATTTTTATAATAATCTCTGAGAGCTTTTTTCTATTTCTCTGGTAACATTCCCTTTGTCATTTCTGATTGTGTTTATTTGAGTCTTCTCTCTCTTTTTTTTGTTAGTCTATCTAGCAGTCTATATAACTTATTAATTCTTTCAAAAAACAAACTCCTGGATTTTTTGATCTTTTATGTGGTCTTTTGAATCTCAATTTCCTTCAGTTCACCTCTGATTTTGGTTTTCTTTTTTTTTTTTTTGTCTGCTAGAGTTTGGGTTGGTTTTCTTTCGTCCCTCTAGTTACTCTAGTTGTAATGTTAGGTTGTTAATTTGAGACCTTTCTAATTATTGATGTGAGCATTTAGTGCTATAAACTTCCCTATTAACACTGCTTTAACTGTTCCCAGAGATTCGTGCATTTTGTATGTATGTTCTCATTAGTTTCAAATAATTTCTCGATCTCTCTGTCTTACCTTCATTGTTTAGCCAGAAGTCATCCAGAAGCAGGTTGCTTAATTTCCATGTAATTGTTGGTTTCCAGTGATTTTCTCAGCAATGGGTCCTATTTTTATTGCACTGTGGTCCAAGAGTATAGTTGGTATAATACTTTTCTTTTTTTTTTTTGGAACTTGCTGATGATTGTTTTATGCCCTTTTGTATGGTCAATTTTAGAGTATATGCTATGTGCAGATGAGAAGAGCATATATTCTTTTTTCTTGGGTGGAGAGTTCTGTAGTTGTCTATTAGGTCCATTTGGTCAAGTGTAGAGCTCAGGTCAGAAATATCTTTGTTAGTTTTCTGCCTTGATGATCTGGTTAATACTGTCAGTGTTGAAGTCTCACAATTATTATGTGGTTATTTAAGCGCTTCATAGGTGTCCAAGAATTTGCTTTGTGAATCTGGGTGCTCCTTTGTTGGGTGAATATATATTTAGGATAGTTAGACCTTCTTGTTGAACTGAGCCCTTTACCATTATGTAATGCCCTGCTTCTGTTTTAAATGTTTTTGGTTTAAAGTCTGTTTCATCTGAAATTAGAATAGCAACCTTTGCTTTTTTCTGTTTTCCGTTTGCTTGGTAGATATTTCTTCATTTACTTTGAGCCTACGTGTGTCACTGCATGTGAGATGGGTCTCTTGAAGACAGCGTACAACTGGGCTTTGCTTCTTTATCCAGCTTGCCACTCTGTGTCTTTATTTGAGGCATTTAGCCTATTTACATTGAAAATTAGTATTTATATACTGTCATCATGTTGTTAGTTATTATGAAGACTTGTTTTGTAATTGCTTTATAATGTCACTGGTCTATGTACTTAAGTGTTTTTGAAGTGGCCAGTAAGTATTAGTATTTCCTTTCCATATATAGCAGTCCTTTCAGGATCTCTTATAAGGCAAGTCTGGTGGTAATTCAGTCCCTTAGCATTTGTTTTTCTGAAAGGATCTTAACTGTTCTTCACTTATGAAGCTTAGTGGGGCTAGATATGAAATTCTTGGTTGAAAATTGTTTTCTTTAAGAATGCTGAATATAGCCCCCCTCCCCATAATCTCTTCTGGCTTGTAGGGTGTCTGCTGAAAGGTCTGTTGTTAGCCTGATGGGATTTCCTTTGTAAGTGATCTGTCCCTTCTCCCTAGTTGTTTTAATGTTTTTTCATTCATTTCAACCTTGGAGAATCTTATGATTGTGTGTTTTGAGGATGGGCTTCTTACATAGTATTTTGCAGAGGTTCTCTGCATTTCCTGAATTTGAATGTTGGCTTCCCTAGCAAGATTGGCAAAATTTTCATGGATGATAGCCTGAAATGTGTTTTCTAAGTTTCTTCCTTTCTCTCTCTCTCTCATGAGTCACAGATTTGGTGTCTTTATATAATCCCATATTTATCAGAGGTTTTGTTGATTCTTTTATTATTATTATTATTATTATTATTATTTTACTTTAAGCTCTGGGATACATGTGCTGAATGTGCAGGCTTGTTACATAGGTGTAAATGTGCCATGGTGGTTTGCTGCACCTATCATTCCGTCATCTAGGTTTTAAGTCCCACTGCATTAGGTATTTGTTCTAATGGTTGTCCCTCCCCTTTCCCTCCACCTGCCAACAAGCTCTAGTGTGTAATGTTTCCCTCCCTGTGTCTGTATGTTTTCATTGTTCACCTCCCACTTATGAGTGAGAACATGAGGTGTTTGGTTTTCTGTTTCTGTGTTAGTTTGCTGAGGATGATGGTTTCCAGCTTTATCCATGTCCCTGCAAAGGACATGAACTTATTCTTTTTTATGGCTGCGTAGTATTCCATGATGTATATGTGCCGCATTTTCTTTATCCAGTCTATCATTGATGAGCATTTGGGTTGGTTTCAAGTTTTTGCTATTGTAAATGGTGCTGCAATAAGCATACGTGTGCATGTGTCTTTATAGTAGAGTGATTTATAATCCTTTGGGTATATATCCAGTAATGGGATTGCTGGGTCAGATGACATTTCTGGCTCTAGATCCTTGAGGAATTGCCACACTGTCTTTCACAATGGTTGAACTAATTTACACTCCCATCAACAGTGTAAAAGCGTTCCTATTTCTCCACATCCTTGCCAACATCTGTTATTTCCAGACTTTTTAATGATCACCATTCTAACTGGTATGAGATGATATCTCATTGTGGTTTTGATTTGCATTACTCTAATGACCAGTGATGATGAGCTTTTTTTCACAAGTTTGTTGGCTGCATAAATGTCTTCTTTTGAGAATTGTCTGTTCAGATCCTCGGCTCACTTTTTTATGGGGTTGTTTGTGTTTTCCTTGTAAATTTGTTTGAGTTCCTTGTAGATTCTAGATGTTAGACCTTTCTCAGATGGATATACTGCAAAATTTTTCTCTTATTCTGCAGGTTGCCTATTCACTCTTCTTTACTTTTTAAAAAATTTTTGTCTGATTGAGTTATTTTGTAGAGCAGGTTCTCATGCTCTGAGATTCTTTGCTTAGCTTAGCCTATTCTGCTGTTAATACTTATGAATACATTGTGAAATTCTTGTATTGTGCTTTTCAGCTTTATCAGATCACTTTGGTTCCTTCTATAATGGACATTTCATCGGCTTCTGTATCATTTTACAATAACCTTTAGATTCCTTGAATTGGGTTTTGACTTTCTGCTGAATGTCAGTAATCTTCATTCCTATCCATATTCCAAATTCTATTTCTGTCATTTCAGCCCGGTTAAGAACCATTGCTGAGGAACTAGTGCTTTCATTTGGAGGTAAGAAGACACTCTGGCTTTTTGAGTTGCCAGAGTTTTTGCATTCGTTCTTTTTCATCATCATGGGCTAATGTTCTTTCAATATTTGAAGTTGCTGTCTTTTGGATGAATTTTTTTTCTTTTATCCTCTTAGTGTCCTTGGGGGTTTGATTATGCTATAAAGGTGGGTTTAGTCAACTGGCTTCATTTCTGGAAGATTTCAGGGAGCCAAGGCTCATCTCAGGACTACTGCACTGTGTGCCCTAACTCTGAGAGGCTAATATCAGACCCCTTGCTTTGTTCTCTAGCCCCTCAAGTTTAGGAATCTGCTGCACTGGAGGGGCTGAGGTGTTTTTAGACCTCTGGTTACAACACTCAGTGGGTGGTGCCAACCAAAGTGTTTCATTGGGTGGTAGGAGCCTGCCAGCATCCATGCACATATTTGTGCTGGTGATGGTCAGCTTGGGGGTTGTTGGCAGGCCTGGAGCTGGCACTCTCCATTTACTCATTCATGTGGGCAGTAGCAGCTGTGCAGGATGAGGGGTGAGGCTGCTGGTCTCTGTGCATAGGTTTTGACTGGAGGTTGTGTCAACATGGGGGTGAGGTACTCGGGGGTGTGATGCTGGTGGTCTCCGTGTACGTATAATACACAAGCAGCAGTAACAGCACAGAGTAGGAGGGTGGGGCTACTAGTCTCCTTGTGCTCCTCCATGTTGGACAGGGTGCATGGGGTATACTCATGTTGGGCAGCAGTGTCATGATGGGGCGCACATGCACATGCGCACTGGCAGGGAAGAGGAGGTGAAGTCTTCCTGCATACACTCACTGGCAAAGTGATGTGGTGGGAAGCCATGGACAAGTGCACACAGGCAAACCAGCATGGCAGAGGCTGTGGTGGTGGGAGGGAGCAGTTAATTTGGTGCATGGTACTGGGGGCTGCTCTATTGGAGCTCCCTGATGCTCAGGCATGATTTATCAGTGTAGGTACTGTGATGCAGGCACCTGGGAGTTACCTCAGCTGAGCATCCAAGGCTGCACTACAAGCAGGTGCATCTAGGCTGGGATCCTGGGAGAGACTGGTAGACAGTGGGGCACTCAGGTCAGACTGGTGTCATCTCATGGACAAGACTACCCTTCACTGTTCGGGTCCAACAGTTTCCCTAGGGCTAGAGTCTCCTAGGAGAGCAAGGTGAGCCTAGGGGGATGGATATCCCTTCTTGGGCTTCACTACAGACACTCCCACACCAAGGCCTCTGGGCTCTGCACTGGCTGGAATTCTGTCTCTGCCATCTCTCTAACCAGCTCTCCCCACCAGCTCAGGTGTCCATGGGGGTCATGGGGTGTCCTGCTGCCAGAATTCCAGAGGTGCCTGGTGGGTTGCTCCTTGCCTGCCCAACTCACCACTTCCCCAGGAGTTGTCAGGGGCCAGAAGCAAGTCCCAGTACATGGTAGCCCCATGCAGGGTTCCCAGTTTCCTCCACCTTCAGCCCAGCTTATGTGTCTTTCCTCTGTCCACTGACAGTGCTCAGAGTGTGCCAGTCTTCCTAATGTCCTGGACCCTTGGTGGCAGATGTTCCTCCTGGATGCATCTAGTTGGCCTTCTTGAGAGCAGTCTTATCTCTGTTATTTTTGAGAAAAATTAAGCACTATCCTTTGAAACCTTTCCCTTGCCTAAAAAACATTTTAACCCATAGTCTTTTATATTCAATATATACAGATCCTGCTATTTTATTATAATTCTGCAGAATTTAAAGAAAATTTTCAAACAGGGTTTGTAAGACTGCAAGATTTCATGAAATAAATTTAAGTATTTGTTTACTGCATGTAGTCATGGTATGTCCCATTGCTTTTAAGTCTAATAATTCAAGTAAGTAATTTATTGCCACTAACAGCTATAAAGATGACACAATGAGGAGCCCTAAAAAATTTGAGATTAGTTGGTTGAACACTTTGCATTATATATGAATTATAATCTTAACAGAAATAGATAAGAGATATATAACAGCAATTACTACCTTGTGCAGTAGTTTATTTATGAAACAGTAAAGAATATGGCTATATATTTGTAATTAAGTTACTGATTGAATGCTGTGTAAATAGTAATATATTAGCTGAAGGTTTTCTAAATGATAAGTATTTGAAAGAATTATATAGAAACAATCCTACCTCATCTTTGTTTAGAAAATTATTTGATGTATTTTATTCTTCCATATCATTGATTATCATTATGTTTTAGACAGGGCTATAGGGACATATCAATAATTTTAAAAGATCTTGAGATTACATTTTTTGTTCATTGTTTTCAACTTGTGATTTGGTCTGACAACTTGAGTTAATAACTTGAGAATCTTACACTGGGTGTGCATGCCTTTTTTGAGGAATACAATATTGTTTTGCCATTTCACCTCTTTTCTATTCATATTATTTGTAAATATTGCATTAGCAAAATTATAGTAATAAGAAAAAGAAGGAAATAGTTATTTAATTCTGTCTGTTTTCAAATGCCATTAGTGTAGGTCACCAGATATTTCTGGCTCTCCCCCTGTGTGCATAGTAAGATTGCACTTACCTGTCTCCATTGATATTAGGCATGATTATGTTTGCTCTAGCCAAGTGATTTGTGTCAGTTCCTTGTGAAAAACCTAAAAACTTATGCATGATTTTCCATGTTACTTTCTCCTTTTTGCAGGAATTTAAAAAGCATATGTTAATATTAAATCTCTATCATTCCAAGTCCTTGGGAGACTGATGAACACAGCCATTGCAGACTCACTTTGGACATGAAATATATGTTTATGTGATAAGCCATGAGATTTTTGTTTGTTACTGTAGTGTATCCTAGCCTATTCTGACAGATACAAAAATTGATATTCAAAGGGAAATGTCAAAATATGTGACACAGGCTTAGTTTTCTGGTGGGAGGGAATGAAAAGACTATTTTGAATGCTGAATCATAATCAATGCTAATCAGTTGCAAAATATTTGTTAAAATTATTTTTGATAAAGATGTGAAAATAAGATAATTTACCTAATAAACCTGTCGTTCTCAGAAAAGTGGTTAAAATAGCTTTAGTAGTGTGTGTTAGTTAATGTTGGCTGCATTTGATAGGGAATTATATGACGTAAGATCAGGAAAGAATTAGGTTACAAGTAGGAATGAATGGAAATAGAGTACATGAATTCCGTGTCTTTCAGTATCAAAGAGGAAAGTTTTTCTCAACTCCAACTAATAAAATATAAAACTGAGAAGAATTTTAAGTCATAAGAGCTGATTAAATCTCAGTCTCATGGCAACAATCAAATTAAGGTACATAGCTTTTCAAATTGTTTAGAACCTCTGAATGGATTAAGATGTCTTAGAGTAAAATTTCCAACTGAGGGAGTGACACCCTTTAATCATTTCAAATGGACAAAATAATAATGGTGTGTCTTTTCTATCAAAGCTTATTTACAGACCCAAGATGCCAGTAATTAAGTTGAAAAATATGATAAAGCAAGGAAATGTAGCAATTTTAAGAAATAAGACTAAAAAGAACTGTGATCATGGCTATTGGCCCTTGATACTGACTGAAATATAATAGATAAAAAGCTTACTAAGTTTTTCTACTAATTTGAATAGAAATGTAAAACCGTAGCTTGCCGCTATCGGAGAAGTCCTGTGGATTCAGATAACCTAGTGGACTAATCTGATTTATTAGTGATTCGTGCAATTCAACATCATCTTGAACTTGCAAGAAAATTCATGATACAATCCTTTATCATTAATGATTTTCTACTGACAATGTTACTGTGTTGCATTTGTAGGTATTTTGTAAGGGAGCTGAAATAATGCCCGGGATCTTTTTGTTACCTTGCCAAATTTATAAATAACTTACCAATTGAATCAAAGACTCTCTTTTAAAAGTAGGTAAAATCTATATGTGGGACATTTTCTCTGTACATGTCAGTAATAATTACCACAGCACTTTAAAAACATTCAATTGATATTCTCTACCAGTAATGACTCATATAATTTCCAACCAGTGTAAATATTATATTCAATATGAGGCTTGATTTCCAGATATTATTTACGTGTTTCTTTGCTCTGTCTTAATAGTAAAAGAAAGAACTCAACCCTCTAACGTTGTTTTATGTTTATTTCAAGGGTCACACAGCTGCTAATTGTTCTGTACAGGAAATGCATGAGGGAAGAAGAAAAGACACACATACAATACCTTTAAGGGTGAACAACCTTTATCCCATGTAAATGGCAATGCAGATATAATAAGCAAATGATATAATAAGCAAATTGATATAATAGGCAGATTGATATAATAAGCAAATTGCAATGGGAAGGGGAGAAGGAAAAGATGTATATATATGTATATATTTACACTCAGCAGACTATGGAGGATTCACCACCAGACTGGGAAGCAACAGCCTGGGCTCCCGAGTTGGACACCACACTCACCAGATTGTGGAGGATTCACCACCAGACTGGGAAGCAACAGTCTGGGCTCAAGAGTCAGAAGTAACAACACCCTGGCCTCCAGAGTTGGACACTACACTCACCATACTGTGAAGGGGATTCACCACCAGACTGGGAAGCAACAGCCTGGGCTCCAGAGTTGGCTACCCATCCATGCACAGATGAGGAGAGGTCTGGTGAAGCTGTGGCATGGTCTGGGACCCTAACTTTTTTGTAACAAGTTGTTTGGCATGAGACCCAGTCACAAGGGCCCTTCACTGTGTCATAAACACTTTTTTTTTTTTTAATTTATTTATTATTATTATACTGTAAGTTGTAGGGTACATGTGCATAACGTGCAGGTTTGTTACATATGTATACTTGTGCCTTGTTGGTGTGCTGCACCCATCAACTCGTCATTTACATCAGGTATAACTCCCAATGCAATCCCTCCCCCCGCCCCCCTCCCCATGATAGGCCCCGGTGTGTGATGTTCCCCTTCCCGAGTCCAAGTGATCTCATTGTTCAGTTCCCACCTATGAGTGAGAACATGCGGTGTTTGGTTTTCTGTTCTTGTGATAGTTTGCTAAGAATGATGGATTCCAGCTGCATCCATGTCCCTACAAAGGACACAAACTCATCCTTTTTTATGGCTGCATAGTATTCCATGGTGTATATATGCCACATTTTCTTAATCCAATCTGTCACTGATGGACATTTGGGTTGATTCCAAGTCTTTGCTATTGTGAATAGTGCTGCAATAAACATACGTGTGCATGTGTCTTTATAGCAGCATAATTTATAATCCTTTGGGTATATACCCAGTAATGGGATGGCTGGGTCATATGGTACATCTAGTTCTAGATCCTTGAGGAATCGCCATACTGTCTTCCATAATGGTTGAACTAGTTTCATGTAATTATTTGTGTTTTTATGGTTCTAGTTATAATTAGAGCAAATTTTCTACTTTATAACACAACAATTTATACATTTCACTAATAGGCGTACATATTGTATCTGTTTTTTCACTAGTGTAACTAATGCTACACCAAACATCTGTGTGCATAAATCTTTGTTTAAATATGATTATTTTCTTATTATTAGAAATAAAATGGTGATGAGAAGATAAAGGTATTTCTAAGGCTCTTGAAGCAAGTTGTCAAACTGTCTCCTCCCACAAATTTTTCCATTTTATTCTGAACAGTATACCTTTTTCATTTTATACTCTGTATTACACTTTTAAATCTTTGCTAACTTTACAGTTAAATGAATGATATCTCAATAATATTTGCATTTTATAAAGAAATTAACGTTTTTTTCTTCTGATAGTTTCTAATCCATTGGTAGTTTAAACTATTCATTGATTTTTTTTTTGCATTTCTATGCTTCATTATTTATGGAAAACTTTTACCCTTTTATATTTCTTCAGTTTTGTGTTACTCTTGATTTTCCATATTATGTTTTTCCATACGAGTATCTTTTATTGTTATGTAGTTAACCAAGTTGCATCTTCCTTTATTTTTCTTTTACTCTTTTAAGCTTGGAATTATTTCTCATGGAGAGATAAATATTAGTCTATATATTTGTTATACAAGTATTTTGATTTTTTGAATTAGCAGTTTAATTCATTGAAAATTTAATTTTGTCTAATATATGAGGTGAATATCTAAAGTTTTTTCCACCTAGCTTATATTTGGTTGCAGAATCATTGTTTATGTTTCCCCATCGGTTTCTATTGTTGCATCTCCCACATGAACACTTCTGAACCATTGTTTGTTTCATTTACTTATTTGTCTTTTCCTCTCTCAGAACCACACTAACTTGTTATTATGACTTTATACCGTTTTGTAATACTCGGTGACATTATTAATTCCTCATTATTCTGACTTTTCAATAGTTTTAAAATTTAATCTTAAACCTCACTAAATCTTAAAAAAAACCCATAAATCCCATTGCTATTTTGACCAAGAATATATTAATTGCACAGATTGCTTTGGGTGAAATTAACCACTTTGTAGGCTCAGTCCTCCTATTTGGGAAATGTTAATTATCTCCATCTATTTATGTTATCTTCTGTACTTCCCTTTCTTCCTACATTTTACACATGTCCTGATAATGTTACTCCAAAGTATTTTGTGATTTTTTTTCCCTACTGCACCACACTGCGTGTTTACTAATATAAACATTATAATAAAATTTCTTAATTTTAAAATAACTTCTGTTTACAAAATAAAAATACAAATAATTTTTACTAAATTGATGCATATCAATTACTGATACTAACAGAACTGTTGAAGAATAAGTTATTTAGAATAGGATTTATTTAGGAGTTTTAACTATTGTCAGTCATTGTTTTATATAACATGTAACTCATCCTAAAATGCTTCTTGGGGAAAAAAGCTATTGGCACTGATTTCTGCGTTCAATACTTAGGGTCCTCATAGCTTCTTGGTGCCCCACCCTTCTCAGCAGCTGCCATTGTCCATCTTTTCTTAGTAGACCTGGTTTCTCGGTATTCCTCCTCAGAGAAAAAGCCTCAACACAACTTTTTCTACAGTAACACAAATGGCTTACTCTAGTCATTATTAAGTCATTAAGACTTAATCTAGTCTTACTCTTCCCTAGGATATCCTAGGGAAGACACAAGTCAGAACTCTCTCCTTCTTTCATTTTAGTTCATTGATTAAGCAATAAACCAAGCCCGATTGTATCTTTTTAAAACAGCTTGTTAAACATGAAACTCACCCATTGAAACATGAAAGCATTTTATCTTCTTGCATCATGCTGATGAATCTTGCATCTTAAAAATCCTTTTAAATATAAGTAATCCCTGTTAACAAAAGACACATGGTCAGGAGAATCATCATGCGAGACAGTAAAGAACCCATGTACACTTTCCTCCATTAAAGCCATAGTCTATTTGTATGTGTGTGCTTTTAAACATCCAGAATTCTAATCCAACTGTCTCTACTATCCCAGAGGAGACCAGGCCTCAAAAAGCCATCTGTCTCAAACATAATGTCCAATGGTATGTGGGTATGATTTCCATGTGCTGCTTATGGAATCAATTTATTTATAATCATATATCATTTATGTTGACTGTCGTTGTATAAAAATGCAGAACTTCGTTGGGGAGAAAGGACGTAATAGGTTGGAGAAGAAAGGTGAAGAAAACCTGAAAGGTTTCAACAACTATTAATCTAAGAAGTTTAAAATAAGAACTGAGGGAGCAGGTTTTAATATTGTCCTCTAAGGCTACTTCACACAATTCATTTGTGTATCCACTTTAAATTTTATGACACAGGCTTAATTATATTTTTGATGTTTGGTGTATTCAAAAACTGGTATTTTTTAAATAATATAAAGAATTATCGATACAGATTTTTTTTTTAAAACTTCTTTTTAAGTGGTTAGTGGTTTATAGATCTTAGGTTCAAATGGAAGACCAAGAAACTGCAGTTTTCCACTATTACTCAAATCCCTAAAAATGACAGAAAAGTTATAAACAAAAATAAATAAAACAATATAGTATTTGATTTTGACTGGTGTCACCAATGTTATACCAAAATTTTATTAACATATTTACAAAATGTTTTCCCTAAAGTTCATCTTATCTGACTCATAGAGTTTAGATTTTTTTTTTTTTCTGTTTACTGAGCTGGAGAGTATAATTTATTGAAATACAAAGTATCATTGAACAAGATTTTCTTATACAACATTTAAACAACTGCACATACAATGTATTTTTGAAGGAGCTTTGACTTTTTAAAATATTTCAGCAGTCATATATAAACATTACTGATGACCAGTTCACTAATGCAAGTCACAGCTCTTAGAACTTTCTCTCTCTCTTCCTTATTCCCCCGTTACCACATTGTTTTCCTTAGCATAATCACCATTCCCAAATGCAAATGGTAAATTTAAAACTAGAATTTTTCAAAGTCTGCTTCAATTCTAACTACAAATATTCACGGAAAATAGATCTTTGTTGGCTATCCAGTTAGGTTAGTTATAACTTCTTTTGTAATCTAATTTTAGAGTGGTTTTATCTTTTATTTTTTTCTAGATATTTTAAATTAATATAGTCTGGCAAGTTAATGCAACTATACTAATGGGAACTCAACACCATGAACTTGAGGTAGAGGTGATTGAGAGTAAATGTGGAGACCATTGGTTATGTGATCATAAGTAAGACAGGGAAATTTAAGCAGTGGTACATTGTATTTTCACAATAATTACATGTGTGTATATAATAAATAATAGCAAACTCAGGTCAATAGTTTCAGTGATGCTTTATGCTTCCTTCTTTCCAGTATTAGAATGAATTTGAAATCACTAGTCACGTAGCTATGGGTGTCATAGTCTGAAGCAGAAGTTAAGAAGTTAAGAAGTTTTTGTTGCTAAGAATTAGTCTGACTCTCACGAACCATTTGTGTGTCCATGTTCCTTCTCAGTTCTTTTCCCTGTGTGTTAATACAACCTCTTCCCTTTTCTCTCCCTCATTTTTGTCTTCCCATTTTTATATCAATGCTGGAAGGCCCTTCTGCCTGCCAGGGAAGCAAACTGGCCTGGCAGCCTTGCTGCTGGGAGCACTCACTCAGCTCCTGAGGGCCTGGCGTGCTGCACCATCTCTTACCTCGCTCATGCACTCCCTCTGGTACCTTTTGTTTCCATGAGAACTTTGGATAGTTCTGCTGCATTGCGTTGGGTTTTTAAAGTATTGCCCCCAGAAAGCATCTACCAAGGAAATGAAGCTGAGAAAGGCCTTTATTGTATGTTACAAATTAATGTGCCAATTTTCTGCCCTTGGCAATAATACTTTAAATTGCAGATGGTTTCTACTGAAATATCATCATCATCATATTACTGAGATTAATTGTACTGGAGAAAATTTTTTGTTGACCCAAGAAGGTAATATGTTTAAGATGTTAGAATCATAGATTTGCCAAAAGAATGAAAAGAAACATGCACTTTGAAGGCAAAGTTTCTGACAGTAGAAGAAGAGAGAAGAACAAAACAAGCAAGTCTATAGTTTAAAATATTTGAGAGAAATGTAACTCATAAGTATTTGGGCAGGACAGTATGATTATATTTTTCATGTTGATGAAAAATTAAGTTTTTGGCTAATATTACAGAATATCTGAAATGGTTTCATAATTTTTGTCTGATTTTAGCTACATAAATAGTAGCTTTAAAAAAGTGATAAATTTTAAATTTTTTGTTTTTTTTTTTGTTTTTTTGTTTTTTTGTTTTTTTTTTGAGACGGAGTCTCGCTCTGTCGCCCGGGCTGGAGTGCAGTGGCCGGATCTCAGCTCACTGCAAGCTCCGCCTCCCGGGTTCACGCCATTCTCCGGCCTCAGCCTCCTGAGTAGCTGGGACTACAGACGCCCGCCACCTCGCCCGGCTAGTTTTTTGTATTTCTTAATAGAGACGGGGTTTCACCATGTTAGCCAGGATGGTCTCGATCTCCTGACCTCGTGATCCGCCCGTCTCGGCCTCCCAAAGTGCTGGGATTACAGGCTTGAGCCACCGCGCCCGGCCAATAGTTACAGGGGTGCTAACCTGCCCAACATCTCTCTCCTCAATAGCAAATACACAATGTTTGTCATGAGGAATATCGGTTTTCTTTCACCTATCACATACTTAGTGCTCCTGAAGTATCTATTACAGAGTGAGGTAGAATTAGAAACAGCTCTATTTGGCAATATTATCCCCAATTCTAGATAATTTAAAACCACAGCACTGGGGCCAAATGTACAATATTGTACAAGTACATAATTTAAAAAATATATAGTACTTTAAAATATTTATTGTGGAGAAATGAGAATATTAATCATAATTTAAAATCTTATTATATTGTACTGTAGCTAAGCACTTTGACCTAGTACCTTTTAATGTTAAAAATCCTGGGAAAATATCTCATAGGATAATTTGGAAGAGTAAATGAATCACCATGGAGATTTATACTTTTGTTGAAATAGCATTATGAGGCATAAGACTTGGGTACACTGCCTCCAATAACTCAATTTTTATTTGTTGTTCTACTCTGTGTTTAATTATATACAAGGAAATAAATGGAACATTTTGCTCTCCCTAAAAAAGCCAATAAAGAAAACCAACCTACTGTAGAGTTCAGGGGTGATTTTAGACATAGAATTCCACTTTTCAGATAGATATTCTGATCTGTATAATTAGAAAATTTAGAGGATCTGCTGAAGCTCAACTGTCTGCTATTTTATATAACTGCTGGGTGCCAGCAATTATATAATATGCAATGATGATAATAGTGACACCTCTCATGTTTCTCAAAGGGTTCTCTTTACTTGTCAGGTGGAGAATCATATTTCCTGCCAATTATGGGAACATGAATGACCAAATAGCAAAGATGACTCTCTTGCACTTACCCATAGTGTGAGGTCATAATTACATTTGGTTATAAGTTTGTAGATGGCAAAATAATCCATTTGAAAATCCATTAACTTTTAATGTAAGCTTTGGAAGGAGACAGGTGGCATTTCTCCAAGACCTAATCCCTAAAACTTTGTATCATTTACTTTTAACATGTCCTGCATTTCTGGGTTACACACCCCACATCTCTTTATCTTTCAAATATAAAGGGTAAATAAAAGGGGTACCTTCTATAATTACATCATATGTTGTATGTCAGTGAGGACTTAGTAAAAATACTAATTCTTTACAAATAATTTGTTGATATGAAGAAGCAATTTCCTTTTTAAAGTGTTTATTTTGAATTATGAAATATTTAAGGATAAAGTTCCCAAGTTATGTAACATATGTCTGTAAGCACACAACCTTGATGAAAAAGATGTCAACATTTTTGCTATATCTGCTTCAAATTTCTATTTCAAAAACCATGAAATGGTACAGATAAAGTTAATGTCCTCCCTCATCTATTTATCTTTCTCTTACTGGTATAACATCACTCACATGGTGTTGGTGTGAATCATTGCTATTAAGCTACATGTTTTCACTACATAATTCATGTAACCCAAAAGAGTATATATGATTTGCTTTAGCTATTTTGAAAATTTGCATAGATGACATCCTTCTGTATACGTCCATTTGCAAATTACGTTTTTTCATTCAACATTGTATTTTTAAGATTTATTCATGTTCATAAACATAGCTCTAATATCTGTTTTAACTGTTTTGCAATATTTTATTGAATGAATAAACAATTTCTCAACTGGGGACCATTTGAATTGTTTCATTTTTTCTTTTTTTATAAACGGTGCTACATTAAACATCCTTATATATGCCTCATTTCTTGCATGATTCAGAGTTTCTCAAGGTTAGAAACAGAGAAGAGAATTTGCTGGATCCTGAGTATGTACATCTTTCGTTGCGGGAAGTGAGGGACCCCAAATGGAGGGACCAGCTGTAGCCATGGCAGAGGAACATAAATTGTGAAGATTTCATTTTAATATGGACATTTATCAGTTCCCAAATAATACTTTTATAATTTCTTATGCCCATCTTTACTTTGATCTCTTAATCCTGTTATTTTCATAAGCTGAGGACGTACATCACCTCAGGACCACTGTGATAATTGTGTTAACTGTACAAATTGATTGTAAAACATGTGTATTTCAACAATATGAAATCAGTGCACCTTAAAAAAGAACAGAATAACAGTGATTTTTAGGGAACAAGGGAAGACAACCATAAGGTCTGACTGCCTGTGGCGTCGGGCAAAAAGAGCCTTATTTTCCTTCTTGCAGAGAGCCTATAAATGGACGTGCAAGTACGAGAGATATCACTAAATTCTTTTCCTAGCAAGAAATATTAATATTAATACACTGGGAAAGGAATGTGTAACTGTGGGGAGGTCTATAAATGGCTGCTCTGGGAGTGTCTGTCTTATGTGGTTGAGATAAGAACTGAGATATGTCCTGGTCTCCAGCAGTACCCTCAGGCTTATTAGTATGGGGAAAAACTCTGCCCTGGTAAATTTTGGTTAGACCGGTTCCCTGCTCTCAAACCCTGTTTTCTGTTGTTTAAGTTGTTTATCAAGACAATACGTGCACAGCTGAACATAGACCCTTATCAGTAGTTCTGTTTTGCCTTTTGTCCTGTTCCCTCAGAAGCATGTGATCTTTGTTCTGCTTTTTGCCCTTTGAAGCATGTGATCTTTGTACCTACTCCCTGTTCTTATGCTCCCTCCCATTTTAAAACCCTTAATAAAAACTTGCTGGTCTGAGACTCAGGTGGGCATCACCATCCTACTGATATGTGATGTGACCCCTGGCAGCCCAGCTGTAAAATTCCTCTCTTTGTACTCTTTCTCTTTATTTCTCAGCCAGCTGACACTTATGGAAAATAGAAAGAACTTACATTGAAATATTGAGGGTGGGTTCCCCCAATAATCTTCCACTTCAGCATTGAGTGGGTGTAATAGGAAATGCTCAAGGGGATCCATTGCATGGATCCAAACAATGGATCCAAACACACTCCTCCCTGCCCCATTTTGGAGCTGCAACTCTATTTTCCCTTTTAAAGACCAGTCATTCCAGACCTAGAGTTATATGGACCACCTAGGACCAAAGTGGGTGACCTTCTGTGTCAGTATGAGGGATACCAGGATCAACTAGTCACAGCCAAATATTCTGGTCGTTCAAATCCTCCTGATTACCATGCTGGCCCAACTGCCTTGTGTACGTATGTCTGCCTATATGTCTGCCTTACCTCTGGTAATTAAGTGCAACCTCTCCCATCTTTATTCCCAGAGTACAGTCACTACTCTAGGGCTTCTCAAGAATGCTAATGTTCCCCTGGCCAATGTAACTTTCAATGTTTTGGTGAAGAGAGTGTTCTCCGAACCCTTTCAGGGTACCTAATTAGACATGAGTAAACTGGTTGCATGTGGTAAATCTGCTCCAACATTCATATCTTTTAAATTCCCTCTTCTACATAATACCCCAAATCCTGCCATCTCAAATTCATTCAGCATAGGCCATTGTTGAACCCAGGTGTTAGTAATTCAACTGAAGTGGCAACCCTAGAGCTGTGCTGCTCAGAATTTCCTTCAAGAATTTGCTGAGGATTCTACTTCTAGAATGGTGGCAAAAGTAGCTCCATGAACCCACTCCCCAGAAAAACAACCGAAAGTGAAGGAAATTATATATATTACATATGACCTAATGTCTTCTAAAATTGTCCTAAGGGCATACAGCAAATGAAGTAATATTTATTCATTGAAATCTACTAAATCTCCGTAAAGACAGATAGTTTAGCAGAAAGAACAGCATAAGAAACAACTAACAGGAGCTCTTCTAGAATCAGAACAAATCTCAAAGACTAGCTTTAAAAAGTGCCCATGCAAAGGGACCAAATTTAATTGAAAGAGATTGTAGAGCAATGAGCGTCCCAGACAATTTGTCCAAAACAGTAGAGCAACCAACAAAATTAATGGCATCTAGTAGCTGGTTTTGGCATCAATGGGAGCAGACATTCTAACAGAGGTCAGAGAAGAGGTAGTAATAGAGAATCCTGCCAAAACTACAATCACCTCAGGGTGACTAGAGAGCTACAATAGCAGATTTAAGTCAGCAAAAGAAAGAATCAGTGAACTCGAAGATACATCAATTGAGGTTATGCAGTATGAGAGACAGAAAGAAAAAAAGAATGAAGAAAAATAAGCAAAGCCTAGAGTAATGTAGAGCACCATTAAACACACCAAAAAACTAATGATGGGAGTAACAGAAGGTGAGGAGACGAAGGTGCGGAATACATTCAAAGAAATCATGGCTGAATTCCCTTTGAAAACCAGCACAAGATAAGTATGCCCTCTCTCACCACTCCTATTCAACATAGTATTAGAAGTTCTGGCCAGGGCAATCAGGCAAGAGAAAGAAATACATGACATTCAATCAGGAAAAGAGGAAGTCAAGTTGTCTGTGTTTGCAGATGACATGATTGTATATTTAGAAAACCCCATCATCTCAGCCCAAACTCCTTAAGCTGATAAGCAACTTCAGCAAAGTTTCAGGATACAAAATCAATGTGCAAAGATTACAAGCATTCCTATACACCAATAGCAGACAAACAGAGAGCCAAATCATGAGTGAACTCGCATTCACAATTGCTACAAAGAGAATAAAATACCTAGGAAGCCAACTTATAAGGGATGTGAAGAACCTCTTCAAGGAAAACTACAAACCACTGCTCAAGAAAATAAAAGAGGACACAAACAAATGGAAGAACGTTCCATGCTCATGGATAGGAAGAATCAATATCGTGAAAATGGTCATACTGCCCAAAGTAATTTATAGATTCAATGCTATCTCCATCAAGCTACCTCTGACTTTCTTCACAGAATTGGAAAAAACTACTTTAAATTTCATATGAAACCAAAAAAGGAGCCCACATAGCCAAGAAAATGTTAAGCCAAAAGAACAAAGCTGGAGGCATCACACTACCTGACTTCAAACTATACTACAAGGCTACAGTAACCAAAACAGCATGGTACTGGTACCAAAACAGATATATAGACCACAGGAACAGAACAGAGGCCTCAGAAATAACACCACGCATCTACAACCATCTTATCTTTGACAAACCTGACAAGAACAAGCAATGGGGAAAGGATTCCCTATTTAATAAAAGGTGCTGGGAAAACTGGCTAGCCATATACAGAAAGCTAAAACTGGATCCCTTCCTTACACCTTATCCAAAAATTAACTTAAGATGGATTAAAGACTTAAATGTAAGACCTAAAACCATAAAAACCCTAGAAGAAAACCTAGGCAATACCATTCAGGACATGGGGATGGGCAAAGACTTCATGACTGAAACACCAAAAGCCATGGCAACAAAAGCCAAAATAGACAGATGGGATTTAATTAAACTAAAGAGCTTCTCCACAGCAAAAGAAACTATTAGCAGAGTGAGCAGGCAGTCTACAGAATAAGAGAAAAATTTTGCAATCTATCCATCTGACAAAGGGCTAATATCCAGAATCTACAAAGAACTTAAACGAATTTACAAGAAACAAACAAACAAACAAAGAAACCCATCAAAAAATGGGTGAATGATGTGAACGGACACTTTTCAAAAAAAGACATTTATGTATCCAACAGATTTATGAAAAAATGCTCATCATCACTGGTCATTAGAGAAATGCAAGTCAAAACCACAATGAGATGCCATGTCATGCCAGTTAGAATGATGGTCATTAAAAAGTCAGGAAACAATAGATGCTGGAGAGGATGTGGAGAAATAGGAACGTGTTTACCCTGTTCATAGGAGTGTAAATTAGTTCAACCATCGTGGAAGACAGTGTGGCAATTTCTCAAGGATTTAGAACTAGAAATACCATTTGACCCAGCAATCCCATTACTGGGTATATACCTAAAGGATTATAAATCATTCTGCTATAAAGACACATGCACACGTTCTGTTCACAATGGCAAAGTCTTGGAACCAGTCCAAATGTCCATCAATGATAGAGTAGATAAAGAAAATGTGGCACATATGCACCATGGAATACTATGCAGCCATAAAAAGGATGTGTTCATGTCCTTTGCAGGGACACAGATGAAACTGGAAACCATCATTCTCAGCAAAGTAATGCAGGAGGATAAAACCAAACACCATATGTTCTCACTCATGGGTGGGAGTTGAACAATGAGAACACATGGACACAGGGAGGGGAACATCAGACACTGGGGCCTGTCTGGGAGTGGGGGGTCTGGGGGAGGGATAGCATTAGGAGAAATACCTAATGTAAATGACGAGTTGATGGGTGCAGCAGACCAACATGGCACTATGTAACAAACCTGCACATTGTGTACATGTACCCCAGAACTTAAAGTATACTACTACTACTAATAATAAAAGAAATCATTGCTGAAAACTTTTCAAATTTGACAAAAAATATTAATCTGCACACATCCAGGGAGCTCAACAAACTCTAAGCAGTATAAACACAAAGAGGTCCACAATCAGACATACCATAGTAAAAATGTCAAAAGACAGAAAAAGTCTTGAAAACTGCAAGAGAAAATTGACTCTTCATATACAAGGGAGTCCCAATAAGCTTAACAGGTGATTTATTATCAGAAACAGTGGAGGCCAGAGAGAATGGGATAACTAATGGAAAGTGCTGTCAGACCAAACAAATAAAAAACCACAAACCCACAAAAACCGGGAATCTTATATCCAGCAAAGCTACCTCTGAAAACTGATGGTAACATTCACAAATTTTAAAAAGCAGTGAAAAAATTAATTGCTACCAGGACTGAAGGAAGTTCTTCATACTGAAAGCAAGAAACAGATACCAATTTAATTTCCTTCGGATATACACCCAGTAGTGAGATTGCTGTATCATATGGTAGCTTAATTTTTAATTTTTCAAAAAGCCTCCATATTGTCTGTCATAATGGCTATAGCAATTAACATTCCCACCAATAGTGTATGAGGGTTCCCTTTTCTCCACATCCTGGTCAACACCTAACCTTTTGTCATTTTGTTAATAGTCATTCTAACAGGTATGAAGTGATATCTCCTTGTGATTTTGATTTGCATTGCCCTGCTGGCCATTTATATGTCTTCTTTTGGGAAATGTCTATCAAGCTTTTTGCCCATTGCTATGGTTTGAATGTTGGTGTCCCCTCCAAAACTCAGGTCAAAACTTAATCTCCAATGGAACAATATTAAAAGTGGGGCCTTTAGGAGGTGATTAAGTCATGAGGGCAGAACCTTCCTTAATGGAATTGGTAACCTCATAAAAGGGGTGGGGGGACTAGCTCACCCACTTTGCCCCTTCTATAAAACCTTTCTGCCATGTGAGGACACAGCATTTGTCCCTTTTTCAGGATGCAGTGACAAGGGGTTTCTTGGTAGCTGAGAGCAGCACTTACCAGACAATGAATGTCAGCACCTTAAACTTGGACTTCCAAGCATCCAGAAGTGTAAGAAATTAATTTCTATTGTGTATAAACTACCTAGTCTCAGGTATTATGTCGCAGGATCACAAAAAATCTAAGAAACCAATTTTTTAATTGGTTCATTTGTTTCCTTGCTATTTAGTCTTTTGAGTTCCCTTTTCTGATTAAAAAAATTGTTTTAGGTTTAAAAGTGCATGTGCAGGTTTGTTATATAGGTAAATTAATGCCATAGTGGTTTGATACCAAGATTATTTCATCACCCAGGTACTAAGCTTAGTACCAAATAGTTATATTTTCTACTCCTCTCCCCAGTCCCACCCTCCAACCTCAGTGTGTGTTGTTCCCCTCTATGTGTCCATGTGTTCTCATCATTTAGCTCCCACTTCTAAGAACATGTGACATTTGTTTTTCTATTCCTGTATTACTTTGCTAAGGACAATGACCTCCAGCTCCATTCATATTCTTGCAAAGAACTTAATCTTGTTCTTTTTATGGCTGCATAGTATTCCATGGTGTATATGTACCACATTTATGTTATCCAGTCTACCATTGATGGGCATTTAAGTTGATTCCATGTCTTTGCTATTGTGAATAGTGCTGCAATGAACATATGCCTTTTTTAAAAAAAAAATAGAAGGATTTATATTCCTTTGGGTATACACCCAGTAATGGGATTGCTGGTTGATTGGTAGTTCTGTTTTTAGGTCTTTGAGGAATTTGCCATAATGGTTGAACTAATTTACACTGTCACCAATAGTATATAAACATTCCTTTTTCTCCGTAATCTTGCCAGCACCTGTTATTTTTTGACTTCTAAGAGCCATTCTGACTGGCAAGATATGATATCTCATTGTGGTTTTGATTTGCATTTCTCTAGTGATCAATAATATTGAGCTTTTTTTCATATGCTTGCTTGCCACATGTACATCTGCTTTTAAAAAATGTCTGTTTGTGTCCTCTGCCAATTTTTTAATGGGTTGTTTTATTTTTCTTTGGTAAATTTGTTTAAGTTCCTTATAGATGCTGGATATTAGACCTTTCTCAAATATATAATTTGCAGATATTTTCTCCCATTCTATATATTGTCTGTTCACTCTTTTTCACTAGTTTCTTTTGCTTTGCAGAAACTTTTAAGTTTAATTAGATCTCCTTTGTCAAATTTTGCTTTTGTTGCAATTGCTTTTGGTGTCTTTGTCATGAAATATATCAAGTTCCTATGTCCAAAATGATATTACCTATATTGTCTGCCAGAGTTTTCATAATTTGAGGTTTTAAATTTAAGTCTTTAATCCATCTTGAGTTGATTTTTGTATATGGTATAAGGCAGGGGTACAGTTTCAATCTTCTGCATATGACTAGCCAATTATCCCAGCACCATTTATTGAACTGGGAGTCCTTTCTCCATTGATTGTTTTTGTCAATCTTGTCAAAGATCAGATGATTGTAGTATCTGGCTTTGGGTTCTGTAACCCATTCCTTTGGTCTACATGTCTATTTTTGTACAGTACCATGCTGTTTTGGTTACCGTAGCCTTGTAGTGTAGTTCAAAGTCAGGTAGTATGATACTCTTGGCTTGTTCTTTTTCCTTAGTGTTGCCTTGGCTATTTGGGATCTCTTTTGTTTCCATATGTATTCTAGAATAGTATTTTTCTTCTTCTAATTCTGTGAAAAATGTAATTGGTAGTTTGGTAGGAGTAACACTGAATCTGTCAATTTCTTGGGGCAGTGTCCATTTTAACAATATTGATTTTCCCTGTCCTTGTACATGGAACGTTTTTCCATTTGTTTATGTCATCTCTGATTTCTTTTAGCAGTGTTTTGTAATTTTCTTTGTAGACATCTTTCTCCTCCTGGTTAGCTGTATTCCTAGGTATTTTATTCTTTTTGTGGCAAGTGTCAATTTGATTGTGTTCGTTTTTTGGCTCTCAGCTTGGTTGTTATTTGTATATAGAAATGTTAGTGAATTTTGTTTGTTGATCTTGTAGTCAGAAATTTTACTGAGATTAAGGAACTTTTGGGCTGAGACTACAGGGTTTTCTAGATAGAGAATCATGTTGTCTGCCAACAGGGATAGTTTAACTTTCAGTCTTCCTATTTGAATGCCTTTTTTTTTTCTCTTGCCTGATTGCTCTTGCCAGGACTTTCAATACTATGCTGAATGGGAGTAGTGAAAGGGGCCGTTCTTGTCTTGTTCTGATTTTCAAGGGGAATGCTTCCAGCTTTTGACCATTCAATATGGTGTTGGTTGTGGGTTTGTCATAGATGACTCTTATTATTTTGAGGTATATTCCTTCAATACCTAGTTTGTTCAGAGTTTTTAACATGAAAGAATGTTGAATTTTATCAGAAGCCTTTTCTGCATCTACCGAGGTGATCATGTGTTTCTTTGTCTTCAGTTCTGTTTATGTGATGAATCACATTTATTGGTTTGTGTATGTTGAACCAAACTTGCATCCCAGAAACAAAGCCTACTTGATCAGGGTGGGTTAGCTTTTCAGTGTGTTGCTGAATTCAGTTCTCTAGTACTTTAATGAGAAATTTTGCAACGATGTTCATCAAGGATATTGGCCTGACATTTTCTTATGTTGTCTCTCTGCCAGGCGTTGGTATCAGGATAATACTGGTCTCATAGAATGAGTTAGGGAGAAGTTCTTCCTTTTCAATTTTTTAGAATATTTTCAATAGTAATGGTACCAGCTCTTCTTTGTACACCTGGTAGAATTTGGCTGTAAGTCCACCTGGTCCAGAGCTTTTTTCAGTTGTAGATTATTTATTACTGATTCAATTTTGGAGCTCAGTATTGGTCTGTTCAGAGATTCAGTTTCTTCCTTGGTTCAGTCTCAGGAGGGTGTGTGTATCCAGGAATTTATCCATATCTTCTAGATTTTCTAGTTTGTGCGCATAGAGGTGTTCATAATAGTCTCTGATGGTTCTTTGTGTTTCTTTGGGACATCCTTTTTGTTCCTTTTATTATATTTATTTGAATCTTCTGTCTTTCTTATTAGTCTAGCTAGTGGTCCATCTATTTTATTAACTTCTTCAAAAAACAAGCTCCTGGCTTCATTGATCCTTTGAATGGTTTTTTGTGTGTGTCTCAGTCCCCTTCAGTTCAGCTCTGATTTTGATCAATTCTTGTTCTCTGCTAGCTTTGGGGTTAGTCTGCTCTTGATTCTCTAGTTCTTTTGGATGTGGTGTTAGTTCATTAATTTGACGTCTTTCTAGCTTCTTGATGTGGACATTTAGGGCTATAAATTTCCCTCTTAATCTTGCCTTATCTGTGTTCCAGGGATTCTGGCCTGTTGTATCCTTATTCTCATTAGTTTCAAATAACTTTTTTATTTCTGCCTTAATTTCATTATTTGCCTAGAAGTCACTCAGAAGATGGTTCTTTAATTTCCATGTAAATGTGGTTTTGAGCAATTTTCTTCATATTGAATTCTATTTTTATTGTGTTGTGGTCCAATTGTGTTGATGTTATTTTTGTTTTATTGAATTTGCTAAGAATTGTTTTATGTCTAATTGTGTGACTAATTTTAGAGTATGCACCATGTGCAGATGAGAAGAGTGTATATTCTTTTGTTTTTGGATGGATAGTTCTGTAGATGTGTATCAAATCCATTTGGTGCTGTGTTGAGTTCAGGTCCTAAATATCTTTGTAAATTTTCTGCTTGGATGATCTGACTAGTACTTACAGTAGGGTGTTGACGACTCCCACTATTATTGTTTGGGAGTCTAAGTCTCTTTGAAGGTCTGAAAGAACTTGCTTTATGAATCTGGATGCTCCTGTGTTCAGTGCATATATATTTAGGATAGTCAGGTCCTTTTTATTGAACTGAGCCCCTTACCCTTATGTAATGCCCTTCTGTGGTGTGTGTGTGTGTGTGTGTGTGTGTGTGTGTGTGTGTGTGTTTTAATCTTTGTTGGTTTAAAGTCTGTTTTGTCTGAAATTATGATTGTAACTTCTGCTTTTTTCTTGTTTTCCACTTGCTTGGTAGATTTTTCTTCATCCCTTTATTTTGAGCCTGTGGGTGTCACTGTATATGAGATGGGTCTCTCAAAGACAGCATACCATTGGGCATTCGGTCTTGCTTTTTTATCCAGCTTGCCACTCTATGCCTTTTAATTGAGACATTTAGCCCATCTGTATTCTAGGTTACTATTGATGTGTATGGATTTGATTCTGTTGTCATATCATTAGCTGTTTATTATGTTGACTTGTTTGTGTGGTTGCTTTGTAGTGTCACTAGTCTGTGTACTTAATGTGTTCTTTTGTGGTGGCTGGTAATGGTGTTTTCTTTCCATATTTAGTGCTTCTTTTGGGTGCGCTTGTAAGGCAGATCTGGTTGTAATGAATTCCTTCAGCATTTCTTGTCTGAAAAGGATCTTATTTCTCCTTCGCTTAGGAAACTTAGTTTAGTTGGATCTGAAATTCTTGGTCGGAATTTCTTTTGTTTAAGAATGTTGAATATAGGCCCTCAATCTCTTCTGGCTTATAGGGTTTCTGTTGAGAGGTCCACTCTTAGTCTGTTGAGCTTTCCTTTGCAGGGATCTGTACTTTCTTTAACATTTTTTATTTCATTTCAACCTTGGAAAATCTTATGATTATATGTGTCTTTGGGATGATCTTCTTGTGAATTAATTTGCAGGGTTTCTCTGCATTTCCTGAATTTAAATGTTGGCCTCTCTAGCTAGGTTGGGGAAGTTCTCACGGATGATATCCGGAAATATGTTTTCCAAGTTTTTTCCATTCTCCGCATCTCTTTCAGGGACACCAATGAGTCATAGGTTCAGTCTATTTATATAATCCCATATTCTTTGCGGTTGCTGTTTGTTCTTTTCATTCTTTTAAAATTTGTTATTGTCTGATGCCTTATTTCAGAATGCCAGTCTTCAAGCTTGAGATTCTTTCCTCAGGTGATCTATTCTGCTGTTAATGCTTGTGACTTCATTAGGAAAATTTTCAGCTTTTTTTATGTTGGTTACATGCTCTTCTATACTAACTGTTTTGTTTGCCAGTTCCTGTATTGTTTTATTGTGATTCTTAGCTTCTGATATGGTTTGGTTGTGTCCCCACCAAAATCTCATCTTTAATTGTAGCTCCCATAATCCACCCGTGTCATGGGAGGGACCCAGTGGGAGGTAATTGAATGATGGTGGTGGGTTTTTCCCATGCTGTTCTCATGATAGTGAATAAGTCTCATGAGATCTGATGGTTCATAAAGGGCAGCTCCCCTGCACACACTCTCTTGCCTGCCACCATGTAAGATATGATGTGGCTTTGCTTCTCCTTCACCTTCTGCCATGATTGTGAGGCCTTCCCAGCCATGTAAAACTGTGAGTTCATTAAATCTCTTTTTCTTTACAAATTACCCAGTCTCAGGTATGTCTTTATTAGCAGCATGAAAACAGATGCATACAACTTTTTGGATTGGGTTTCATTGTACACCTGAATCTTGATGATCTTCCTGTCTATTCATATTCTGAATTCTATTTCTGTAATTTCAACCATCTCAGCCCAGTTAAGACCCTTGCTGGAGGACTATTGTGATAATTTGGAGAAAAGAAGACATTCTGGCTTTTTTAGTTGTCAGGGTTTTTGCACTGGTTCTCTCTCATCTTTGCACACTGAGTTCCTTCAATCCTTAAAGTTGCTCTTTTGGATTTTTTTTTCTTTTATCCTATTGGATAACGTTGAGTGTTTGATTGATATATAAACTGGGTTCAGTTGATTGGCTTCATTATTGAAAGATTTTGAGTACCAAGGCTCAGCTCAGGACTCCTGAACTGCATGTTCTAATATCAAAGATGATCTCTGGGTCCTCAAGGTTAGGAATCTGCTGTGCTAGAGGGGCTGAGGTCCTCCTGGACTGCTGGCCATAGCACCCCAATTGGTGGTGACAGCCAAAGCACTTCATAGGGCAGTGACAGCGGGATTCATCCTCATTCACATGTGCCAGTGGCAGTGGCAGTGACCATGCAGAAAGCTGCATGCTCATCAGCTGAAGCAGGGTGCTAGCAGGTGTGGGGGTGCTGGCCTCCATGTGGGTGTTCACAGCAGCAGTGGTGACAGTATAGCACAAGGGATTGGGGGTTCTCACTGATGATTGTGTGTACATTCACACTGGTGGTGATGTTAGCATGGGGACAGGGTGCTGGTGGGCACAGGACTGTGTGTGCCCTTTGTGCATATTCACACTGATGACAGTTCTGAGTTCTTTGCATGTTTTAGATATTAACCCCTTATGAGATATATGTTTTATAAATATTTTCTTCTTTCCCATAGGTTGCATTGTTCTTTGTTAATTGTTTCCTTTGAGTGCAGACATTTTTTATTTTAATGTTATGTTGTTTGCATTTTTTTGTTTTGTTTTTATTGCCTGTGCTTTGGGTCATATCAAACAGATCATTGCCCAGACCAATGTCATTAAGCTTTCACCCTAGGTTTTCTTCTAGTAGTTTTATGTGGTTTTATATTTTACATTTAAATCTTTAATCCATTTTGAGTTTATTTTTGTAGAACGGGTGAGATAAGGGTCCAACTTTATTCTTTTGCATGTGGATATCCTATTTTTCCCAGCACCATTTGGTAAATAGACTATTCTTTCTCATTGTGCATTCCTGGCAATATTGTTGAAGATGAATTGATCATAAATGTGTGGGTTTATTTCTGGAGTCTCTGTTCTATTGGTCTATTTGTCTGTTTTCATGCTGGTACTATGCTGTTTTATTTACTGTAGCTTTGTAATATATATATATATATATATTTTTTTAATTTATTTATTATTATTATACTGTAAGTTGTAGGGTACATGTGCATAACGTGCAGGTTTGTTACATATGTATACTTGTGCCTTGTTGGTGTGCTGCACCCATCAACTCGTCATTTACATCAGGTATAACTCCCAATGCAATCCCTCCCCCCGCCCCCCTCCCCATGATAGGCCCCGGTGTGTGATGTTCCCCTTCCCGAGTCCAAGTGATCTCATTGTTCAGTTCCCACCTATGAGTGAGAACATGCGGTGTTTGGTTTTCTGTTCTTGTGATAGTTTGCTAAGAATGATGGATTCCAGCTGCATCCATGTCCCTACAAAGGACACAAACTCATCCTTTTTTATGGCTGCATAGTATTCCATGGTGTATATATGCCACATTTTCTTAATCCAATCTGTCACTGATGGACATTTGGGTTGATTCCAAGTCTTTGCTATTGTGAATAGTGCTGCAATAAACATACGTGTGCATGTGTCTTTATAGCAGCATAATTTATAATCCTTTGGGTATATACCCAGTAATGGGATGGCTGGGTCATATGGTACATCTAGTTCTAGATCCCTGAGGAATCGCCATACTGTTTTCCATAATGGTTGAACTAGTTTACAATCCCACCAACAGTGTAAAAGTGTTCCTATTTCTCCACATCCTCTCCAGCACCTGTTGTTTCCTGACTTTTGAATGATCGCCATTCTAACTGGTGTGAGATGGTATCTCATTGTGGTTTTGATTTGCATTTCTCTGATGGCCAGTGATGATGAGCATTTTTTCATGTGTTTGTTGGCTGTATGAATGTCTTCTTTTGAGAAATGTCTATTCATATCCTTTGCCCACTTTTTGATGGGGTGCTTTGTAATATATTTTGAAATCAGAAGGTGGGATGCCTCCAGCTTTGTTCTTTTTTCTCAAAATAAAAAATTCTTTTGAATTAAGAGTCCTTTGTTTATTTTATACTTGTAAAAAATGCCAGTGGAATTTTGTTAGGGATTTCACTGAATCTTTAGGTCACTTTAGGTAATTATAGACATTTAAACAATGTTAATACTTCAAATTTATGAACATAGGATATGTTTTTATTTGTATCTTCTTTAATTTCTTTAATATTTTATGTTTCAAGGTTTATGTGTTTCACCTCCTTAAATTTATTTCTATGTATTTGATTCTTTTTGATGCTGTTGTAAATGTGCATTTTCTTAACTTTGTTTTTAAATACTTTATTATTAGGATACAGAACACAAATAATTTCTGTTTTTTTGTATATTGAGTCATCCTTCTATCCCAGGGATAAATCCCACTTGATCATGGTGAATGGTGCTTTTAAAGTGCTGTTGAATTGGTTTTCTCATATTTCATTGAAGATTTTTACATCTGTGTTCATCAGGGATATTAGCCTGTAGTTTGCTTTCCTTCTAGTGTCATTGTCTGTCTTTAGTTGGTATCAGAGTAATGCTGTCTTCATAAAATAAATTTGGAAGTGTTCTCTCCACTTCAAGCTTTTATAGTTGTTTGAGAATAATTAATGGTAGTTTCTTTTGAGATAATTTATGCAATTTACCATTGAAGCCATCTAATTCTGAGCTTTTCTTTGTTGTTTTTGATGACTTATTCAATCTCCTTACTGATAAATTATAGGTCTGTTCAGATTTTCTATATCTTCATGGTTCTGTCTTAGTAAGTAATATGTTTCTAAAAATGTATGTTCATTTCCTCTAGGTTAACTTGTTACCAGATTAAAAATCAGCCATTGTAAGTATAAAATATTTTATGTAAGCCCCATGGCAGCAACAAAGAAAATACTTATAGAACATACCCAAAATATCCGAAAGGAATAAAAGTATATTAATGCAAAACATTAACAGAAACACAAAGGAAGACAGCAAGAAAGAGAAAGAGGGACAAAATAACTATGAGACAGACAAAGCAATGAACAAATTGGTAGTAGTAAGTCCTTCTCTATCATTCATTACTTTAAATATAAGTGGATTAAACTCATCAATCAAATACATAAAGTGGCTGAATGGATTAAAAAAGACATTTTATAATAATAATAAGATCAATTCACCAGGAAGATGTAACAATCATATGTATAGATGCACCCAACATCATTGCATCTAAATATATAAAGCAAACATTGATTGGTAGAACTGAAAGGAGATATAGACAGCAGTACAATAATAGTAGGAGACTTCAATATCTCACTTTCAAGGATAGATAAACTATCTAGACAGAAAATCAATAAGGAGTCATTGGAATTGAATAATACTATAGACTAAACGGACTTAGTAGTCATATATCAAACATTCCACTTGACAGCAGCAGAATACACATTTTTCTAGGTGCACATGGAACATTATCTGGAATAGATCACATATTAGGTCACAAAACAAGTCCTTAATAAGTTTAAGAAGACTGAAGTCAGACCATGTATTTTTTTCTGACTACAATAGAATGAAACTGGAAACCAATAGTGGAAGAAAAAGTAGAAAATTGAAATATGTTTAAATTCCACATATTTCCACACATACAATTCCACAAATATACTCTTGCATATCCGATGAGTCAAAGAAAAAATTAAAAGAGAAATTAGATCATATCTTGAGAAAAATAAAAACATAAACACAACATATCAAAACTTATTGGATGCAGCAAAAGTAGTACTAAGACGGAAGTTTATAGCAATAAACATCTACATTAATAAATAAGATCTCAACCTAACTTTATACCTCAAGGAACTATAAAAAGAAAAATAATCTAAGCCCAAAATTAGCAGAAGGAGGAAATAGTAAAGATTAGAGCAGAAATAAACAAAATAGAGAATAGAAAAACATTAAACTATAAGTTGTTTTTTAAAAATATAAGTCAGTTGACAAACCTTTTACAGAATGAAGAAAAAAGAGAAATTTCAAATAAAATCAGAATTGAAAGAGCAGACATTACAACTGACGTCACAGAAATATAAAGGATCACAAAAAAGGTACTATGAACAATTGTTTTATGTTTTAATCTTAACTAATTCCTTTGTTTCAATTTCCTTAGGTTTATTTTGCAGTTCTCTTTCTTTTTTACTGTAAGTATTTTAGGGTGTATACATTTTTTTTTCTTGGCCTTTCAAATGTGGAGATCAGATACTGGACAGTGTTGACTCAAATAAAATATTTTCTCCTTTCCCTTCAAGTAAATAGCCAGCTAGCTAACATCAATTGTAAAGCAGCCATGGTTTTCTTCCTAGACAAATGTTAAAATGAAGATATGTTATTTAGGTGGTACACCATTACACCAGTAGCCACAGTAGCCCAAATAAATGCATTCCTTTATTATATTAGCTTTCGAGATGAATATCTTGAAGGAACAGTTTACTTGGCAATTGCATTGTGACAGAGGAGCAGTAAAAGCAGTGGTAAAGTCTAGGCTCTGTTGTCAGGCTACCCGGTACTAATTTTGGCTTTCCCATTTATTTTTCTGTGCAACTCTGGGCGAGTTAATTGACTTCACTAAGCCTCAGTTTTCTCATTTGTAAAATGTTTTTAGTATTGAATGAAGTAAGTCATTAAAGCACTTTGCACAGGGTCTGGCACAAAGTAAATATTTAATTAATCTATTATTATAATATCCCAAAGAAACGAAAATTTCCAGACAATCTGGAGAGGACTCGCCAGCATTCAGAACTAACTGGGAGACACTTGGGGAGAATGTGCCACGGGTAAAGACATTCTCTGACCCTTCTTCTCTTGGCTCAGTGATACGTTAGGCTTCTTTCTTATATGTGGTCTTGATACTCCCGTTTGTCCTCTTAATGTTCCTCACATTTTAAACTAATTAATCCTCTCTCTTCTTGGCTACATTTTAAATTATATGAGGCCAAAGGTCATATGTATCATACTGATCTCTCTATCCCTAGCATCTATAATAGTATGGATAATCAATAAATATTTCTGAAATATTCAATGAATGAATGGGTGAATAAACCTTGAATGCTTCAACCACTTCATATTTTTAATTAAACAATTTATTTTGTGGTAATTATCGATTTACATACAGTTGTAAGAAATTACAGAGAAATTCCCTTATACCTTTTACTCAGAGTCCTCAATGAGATTATCTTACAAAACTGTAGCACAATATCATAACTGAGATATTCAGCTTCGAAATCTTGAAGTGCAGTGCTGGCTAGGCATATTAGAATCAAAATGTCTCTTTTACCTCTAGCAAATTCTGAGCAGCGTTTTTCAGGTTTGCACACCTGAAGCTGCAAGGCCAGGACCCAGGTCTGTGTGCTGTCCTGGCTGACTACCATGCTCTTTGCATGCCCAGGGTCAAATATTGAGAGGTAGCATTGATTTCTTCTAATACATTTGAGGGCTTTCAAAGGACTTAATAGGAAAGATCTTTTTAATGTGACTGATATTTAAAAATATGTGTTTTCTTTTTTTTTTTCAGGGCTTCCCAGAGTAGTCAGATATATTGGCCTGAAGTGAAAGAAAGGGATTTAGTTTCAATGTCCTGCATATGGCAGATCAGTTATCCCAGCACCATTTATTGACTCCCAGCACAACAGGGAGTCTTTGCCCCATGGTTTGGTATTGTTAACTTTGTCAAAGATCGGGTGGTTGTAGGTATTTGGCTTTATTTCTAGGTTCTCTATTCTGTTCCATTGGTACATGTGTCTGTTTTTGTATTAGTACCATGCTGTTTTTGTTATTTTGGTTATTGTAGCTTCATAGTACGGTTTAAAGTTGGGTAGTGTGATGCCTCAAGGTTTGTTCTTTTTGCTTAGATTGCTTTGGCTATTTGGGCTCTTTTTGGATTTCATGTGAATTTTAAAATAGATTTTTCTAGTTCCGTGAAAAAAATAATATTGGAAGTTTGATAGGAATGGCATTGTATCTGTCAATTGCTTTGGGCAATATGACCATTTAAACAATACTGATTCTTCCTATCCATGAGCATGGAATGTTTTTCTATTTTTTGTGTGTCATCTTTGATTTCTTTGAGCAGTGTTTTGCAATTCTCATTGTAGAGATCTTTCACCTCCTTGGTAAGCTGTAGTCCTAGGTATTTTATTCTTTGTGGCTATTTTTTTTTATAGGATTGTATACTTGATTTGGCTCTGACCTTGGATGTTATTGGAGTATAGAAATGTAATAATTTTTGTACATTGATATGAGTTCTCAAAGGCTTCTGGAAGAGTCTTCAGGATTTTCTGGGTAAAGAAGCCTATTGTTCATGAAGAAAGATAGTTTGACTTCCTCTTTCTATCTGAATGCTTTTTCTTTCCTTCTCTTGCAAGGTTGCTCTCGCTGTTACACTGAGTAAGAGTGGTGAGATTAGACATTTTTTTGTTGTTGTTCCAGTTCTCAGGAGACTGCTTCCAGCTTTTGCCCATCCAGTATGATGTTAGCTGTGAGTTTGTCATATATGCCTCTTATTATTTTGAGGTATGTTCTTTCAATGCTTAATTTGTTGAGTGTTTTTAACATGAAGAGTTGTTGAATTTTCAGAGGCCTTTCCTGCATCCACTGAGATGATCATGTGATTATTAATAAAATTTTGTTTATGTACCAAAACTCATTTATTTATTTGTTTACATTAAACCAATCTTGCATTCCCAGAATAAAGCATACTTGATCGTGATGAATTAACTTTTTGATGTCTGTTGAATTTAGTTTGCTAGTATTTTGTTGAGTATTTATGTGTCTGTGTTCATCAGGGATATTGCCCTGAAGTTTTCTTTTTTTGTTGTGTCTCTGCCATTCTTTGGTATCAGAATGATTCTGGCTTCATAGAATGAGTTAGAGAGGAGTTCCTCCTTCTCTCCTCCCCTCCCCCCCCCCATTTTTTTTGAATAACTTCAGTAAGATTGGTACTAGCTCTTTTACATCTTGTAGAATTTGACTGAGATCCATTTGATACAGGGCCTTTATTGGTTGGTAGGGTTTTTATTACAGATTCACATTTGAAACTTGCTGTTGTTTTGTGCAGGACTTTAATTTCTTCCTGGTTCAATTTTGGGAAGCCATGTGTTTCCAAAAATTTGTCCATTTCTTCTAGGTTTTCCAGTTTGTGTGCACAGAGGCATTCATAATAGTCTCTAAGGACTTTTTGTATTTCCTTGAGGTCAGTTTTAATGTCACCTTTGTTGTTCCTGTTTGGATTTATTTGAATTTTCCCTTTTTTTGTTTTTTTGTTTTTTTGTTTTTTTGAGATGGAGTCTCACTGTGTCGCCCAGGCTGGAGTGCAGTGGCACGATCTCGGCTCACTGCAAGCTCCGCCTCCCGGGTTCATGCCATTCTCCTGCCTCAGCCTCCCGAGTAGCTGGGACTACAGGCGCCCGCCACCACGCCCAGCTAATTTTTTTGTATTTTAGTAGAGACAGGGTTTCACCGTGTTAGCCAGGATGGTCTCGATCTCCTGACCTCGTGATCCGCCCGTCTCGGCCTCCCAAAGTGCTGGGATTACAGGTGTGAGCCACCGCGCCTGGCCTGAATTTTCCCTTTTTTTCTTTATTAATCTAGCTAGCAGTCTATCAGTCTTGTTTAATCATTTGAAGAACCAACTTTAGGTTGTGTTGATCTTTTGTGTGGATTTTCATGTATCAATTTCATTCAGTTCAGCTCTGATTTTGATTATTTCTTTTCTTCTGCTAGCTTTGGGGTTGGTTTGCTCTTGTTTTTCTGATTCCACTAGATGTGCCATTAGGTTGTTAATGTGAGATCTTTCTAATTTCTTGATATAGGTGTTTAGTGCTATAAACTTTTCTCTTAAGATTGCTTTAGCTGTGTCCAAAAGATTATGGTAGGTTGTGTGTCTGTTTTCATTAGTTTTAAAGAATTATTTTTTGTGTTTGCCTTAATTTAATTGTTTACTCAAAAGTCATTCAGGATCATGTTGTTTAATTTGCATGTTATTGTACGGTTTTGATAGATCTTGGTATTGATTTCATTTTTACTGCATTGTGGTCTGAGAGTATTGTTGGTATGATTTTGATTTTTTAAAATCTGTTGGGACTTGCTTTGTGGTTGAGCATTGGTACAACTTAAAGCATACACTGTGTAGATGGTAAGAATGTATATTCTGTTGTCTTTTGATGCAATATTCTGTAGATGTCTATTAGTCCAATTGGTCAGGTGTTGAATTTAGGTCCAGAATATCTTTGTTAATTTTGTGCCTTGATGACCTGTTTAACACTGTTAGTGCGATGTTGAAGTCCGCCCTTATTATTGTGCAATTGTCTAAGTCTCTTCATAGGTCTCTAAGAACTTGTTTTTTGAATCTGGGTGCTCCAATGTTGGATGCATATACATTTAGGATAGTTAAGTCTTCTTGGTGGATTGAGCCCTTTATTATTATGTAATGTTCTTCTTTGTACTTTTTGATCATTGTTGACATAAAGTTTGCTTTATCTCATATAAGAATAGCAACCTGCTCTTTTCTGTTTTCTGTTTGCCTGATAGATCTTTCTCAATTCCTTTACTGTGAAGCTGTAGGTGTCTCTTGAAGATAGCAGACAGTTGAGTCTTGCTTCTTTTCCAACTTGACACTCTATGCCTTTTAAATGGGGAATTTTGACCACACATCTACAACCATATGATCTTTGACAAAATGACAAAAACAAGCAATGGAGAATAGATTGCCTATTCAATAAATGGTGCTAGGGAAACTGGCTAGTTTCCCTATATGCATAAAATTGAAACTAAACCCCTTCCTTACACCATACAAAAAAATTAACTCAAGATGGATTAAAGATTTAAATGTAAAACCCCAAAGTATAAAAACTCTAGAAGAAAATCTAGACAATACCATTCAGGACATAGGCATGGGCAAAGATTGCATGACAAAACATCAAAAGAATTGGAACAAAAGCAAAAATTGACAAACAAGATCTAATTAAACTAAAGACCTTCTGCACAGCAAAATAAACTATTATCAGAGTGAACAGACAACCTACAGAATGGAAGAAAATTTTTGCAATCTATCCATCTGACAAAGGTCTAATATCCAGAATCTACAAGGATCTTAAACAAATTTACAAGAAATGAACAAACAACCCCATTAAAAAGTGGGCAAAGGACATGAACAGATACTTTTCAAAAGAAGTCATTTTTGTGGCCAAAAAACATAAAAAAAGCTCAACATCACTGATAACTAGAGAAATGCAAATCAAAACCACCTTGAGATACCATCTCACACCAGTCAAAAAGCGACTATTAAAAAGATAAAAGGGCCGGGCGCGGTGGCTCAAGCCTGTAATCCCAGCACTTTGGGAGGCCGAGATGGGCGGATCACAAGGTCAGGAGATCGAGACCATCCTGGCTAACACGGTGAGACCCCGTCTCTACTGAAAAATACAAAAACCCAGCCGGGCGAGGTGGCGGGCGCCTGTAGTCCCAGCTACTCGGGAGGCTGAGGCAGGAGAATGACGTGAACCTGGGAGGCGGAGCTTGCAGTGAGCTGAGATCCGGCCACTGCACTCCAGTCTGGGCGACAAAGCGAGACTCTGTCTCAACAAAAAAAAAAAAAAAAAGATAAAAGGAAAAAAAAAAGCAGATGCTGGCAAGGTTGCAGAGAAATAGGAACACTTTTACACTGTTGGTGGGAGTGTAAATTTGTTCAACCATTGTGGAAGACAGTGTGGTGATTCCTCAAAGACCTAGAACCAGAAATACCATATAACCCAGCCATCCTATTACTGAGTATATACACAAAGGAATATAAATCATTTTATTATAAAGGTACGTGCACGCATGTTTATTACAGCACTGTTCACACTAGTAAAGACGTAGAATCAACCCAAATGCCTATCAATGATAGATTGGATAAAGAAAATGTGGTACATTTAAACCATGGAATACTATGCAGCCATAAAATGGAGTGGAATGATGCCCTTTGCAGTGACATGGATGAAGCTGGAAGCCATTATTTTCAGCAAACTAATACAGGAACAGAAAACTTGAACACCACATGTTCTCACTTGTAAGTGAGAGTTGAACAATGAGAACACATGGACACAGGGAGGGAACAGCACACACTGGGGCCTGTCAGGGGGGTATGGGGAAGGGAGAACATCAGGATAAATAGCTAATGCATGTGGGGATTAATACCTAGGTGACAAGTTGACAGGTGCAGCAAATCACCATGACACACGTTTACCTATGTAACAAACCTGCACATCCTGCACATATATTCTGGAACTTAAAATTAAATTAAATTAAATTAAATATTGGAGCACCCAGATTCAAAAAACAAGTTCTTAGAGACCTATGAAGAGACTTAGACAATTGCACAATAATAACGGCAGACTTCAACACCGCACTAACAGTGTTAAACAGGTCATTGAAGCACAAAATTAACAAAGATATTCTGGACCTAAACTCAACACTTGACCAATTGGACTAATAGACATCTACAGAATATTGCATCAAAAGACAACAGAATATACATTCTTACCATCTACACAGTGTATGCTTTAAGTTGTACCATATGCTCAGCCACAAAGCAAGTCCCAACAGATTTTAAAAAATTAAAATCATACCAACAACAATAAATGGAGCATTCTTCTTGTTTACCTTCAGGGTCAATATTAATATGTGTGATTTTATCCTGTCATTATGCTGTTACCTGGTTTTCATGTAGACTTTATTGTATAACTGCTTCATAGTGTCAATGGGGTATGTGCTTAAGTGTGTTTTCTTTCAGGGCAGGTATCATTCTTTCATTTCCATGTTTAGCACTTCTTTTAGGACTTCTTGTAAGGCAGGTGTAGTGGTAACAAATTTCCTTAGCATTTGCTTGTTTGAAAAGGATCTTAATTCTTTTTCACTTATGAAGCTTAGTTTGGCTGAATATAAAATTTATGGTTGGAACTTTTTTTTCTTTAAGAATGCAGAATGTGGGATTCAAACCTTGTCCTACTTAAAGGGTTTCTGCTGAAGGTTCTTCTATTAGCCTGATGGAAGTATTACTATTCCCTTTGTAAGTTAACAGCCCCTTTTCTCTAGCTGCCTTCGTTTTTTTTTAATATATCAATAGGTTTTTAGGGAACAGGTACTGTTTGGTTACATGAATAAGTTCTTTAGTGGTGACTTTTGAGATTTTGGTGCCTTCATCACCCGAGCAGTATACACTAAACCCAATCTGTAGTCTTTTATCTCTCACTCCCCTACCCTTTCTTCCAAGTTTCCAAAGTCCATTGGATCATTCTTATGCTTTTGTGTCCTCATAGCTTAGCTCCCACTTATGAGTGAGAACATAAGATGTTTGGTTTTCCAGTCCTGAGTTACTTCACTTAGACTAATAGTCTCCAATTCCGTTCAGGTTGCTGCAAATGCCATTATTTCCTTGCATTTTATGGCTGAGTAGGATTCCATGATATAGATATCATTTTTTTATCCACTCTTTGATTAATGGGCATTTGGGCTGGTTCCATACTTTTGCAATTGCAAACTGTGCTGATATAAACATGCATATGCAAGTATCTTTTTCATAGAATGACTTTTTATTGGGCTATGTGCCGTTTCCTCCACTTATTCGACCTCTCACCTGGATGGATGCTCCTGCAGAAATCTATACTAATGATAGTGTGTGGATGCCTGGAGCTACAGATGACCATTGCCCTGCTCAACCAGGAGAAGAAGGCACTGCATTCAATGTTACTATGGGTTATAAATACCCGCCTCTGTGCCTTGGACAAGCACCTGGTTGTATTCATCTAGAAACTCAAGTCTGGGCTGCTTATCTTCCAGAGAGATTAGCTACAGAGAAACTGGGACATTTGGTCTCCGGCCTCTCCCTTTCTCCTTTAAGACAAATGAAAGGGGGAGTAATGGGAGATAGCCCATACTTTCAATATAAACCTGCAGTAAAAACATGCCTTAAAAATTTTTGAGGGACCATCTAAAACTTTAATTTGGGAAGCTTGTGCTAATGCACAAGCAGTAATATTAAAAAATGACTCATATGGTTTAGGAATAGACTGGGCACCAAAGGGCGATTTAAAAAACAATTGCTCCTCTGGCAGAAGGGAATGCCTGGAGGCTACTTATTTTATTTCTTATCAGGAGAATGAGAATCATCATTCTACTTTGCATAGGAGGTTCAGCTCATTCTTTCCCTTAAAACGGGAAGATAAAGGCATTACCCCCCACCAAGGCCTTGTATGATATTCCCCATTCTGAGCCCAGAACACCCAGAACTTTGGAAATTGGCTATTGCCATGTCTGGACTGAGAGTATGGGAAGGGAAACTATTCTGTTTGTTGTCCTCGCTACCGTTCCTCTCCCTCAGTATCAATGTAGATTCAGACATTCTGCTTTGCTTACCTCCAACCTGACTATTCCCAGAGTTGTGTTAAGCCTCCTTACATGCTGTTAGTGGGAAATATCAAAATTTGGACAATCAAACTCTCCAGTGCATTAATTGTCATTTATACACTTGTGTTAACTCCCGTTTTGACTCCAGGAAAAGTGTAATGTTGGTTCGAGCTCGAGAAGGAATCTGGATTCTGGTAACTTTGCCCAGACCTTGGGAATCCTCCCCCTCAGTACATTTAATTAATGAAGCGTTACAGCAAATTCTCAAAAGATCTAAGAGATTTGGTTTCATTTTAATCGCTGTGATCATGGGCCTAATTATAGCCACTGCACTGGCCACCACGCGGGAATGGTGTTGCATCAATCTATTCAAACGGCTCATTTTGTTAATGATTGGCAAGCCAATTCCACCCAAATGTGGAATTCTCAACAGGGCAGTGATCAAAAATTGGCTAATCAAATTAATGATTTAAGGCAGTCTGTTATTTGGCTTGGAGATTGGGTAGTGAGTCTCGAACATCGCATGCAAATGCAGTGAGATTGGAATACTTCTGATTTCTGTATCACACCATATTCCTACAACGAGACTGATCATGAGAAATGGTCAAAGAACACCTTCTGGGTAGGGAAGATAATTTATCAATGGCCATAACTAAATTAAAGAAACAAATTTTTGAAGCCTCTCAAGCTCATTTATCCATTGTGCCTGGAGCTGAGACATTAGATTAGGTGGCAGAAAGTCTTTCTGGACTAAACCCCATGACTTGGATTAAGTTTACTGGGGGCTCCACTGTAGTAAATTTTGGAATTACGTTTCTCTGTTTAATCGGCTTGTTTTTAGTGTGCTGGACCAGTCGAAGAATCCTGCGTCAAAATTGAGAGAACGAACAAGCCTTCATCGCCATGGCACATTTATATAAAAAGAAAGGGAGAGATGTTGTGGGAAGTCAGGGACCCCAAACAGAGGGACCGGCTAGCATCATGGCAGAAGAACATAAATTGTGAAGATTTCATGGACATTTATCAGTTCCCAAAATTAATACTTTTATAATTTCTTACACCTGTCTTTACTGCAATCTCTGAACATAAATTGTGAAGATTTCATGGACACTTATTAGTTCTCAAAATTAATACTTTTATAATTTCTTATGCCTGTCTTACTTTAATCTCTTAATCCCATCATCTTCATAAGCTGAGGATGTATATCACCTCAGGACCCTGTGATGATTGTGTTAACTGTACAAATTGTTTGTAAAACATGTGTGTTTGGACAATATGAAATCAGTGCTCCCTGAAAAACAACAGAATAACAGCGATTTTCAGGGAAGAAGGAAAGATAACCATGAGGTCTGACTGTCTGCGGGGTCGGGCAGAATAGAGCCATATTTTTCTTCTTGTAGAAAGCAAGTAAGAGAAATATTGCTGAATTCTTTTCCCAGCAAGGAATAGCCCTGGGGACATTCCTGGGAGTATGTCTATAGACGGCTGCTCTGGGAGTGTCTGTCTTATGCAGTTGAGATTTCAGATAAGGACTGAAATGTGCCCTGGTCTCCTGCAGTACCCTCAGGCTTACTAGGATTGGGAAATTCCAGCCTGGTGAATTCTAGTCAGACTGGTTCTCTGCTCTCGAACCCTGTTTCCTGTTAAGATGTTTATCAAGACAATGCATGCACAGCGGGACATAGACCCTCATCAGTAATTCTAATTTTGCTTTGCCTTGTGATCTTTATTGCCCTTTGAAGCATGTGATCCTTGTGACCTAATCTCTGTTCCTACACCCCCTCCCCTTTCAAAATCCCTAATAAAAACTTGCTGTTTTTGCACCTCGAGGTTGCCGTCACAGTCCTACCAATATGTATGACACCCCAGAGGCTTTGTACTCTTTCTCTTTATTTTTCAGACTGGCCAACACTTATGGAAAATAGAAAGGACCTACGTTGAAATATTGGGGGCTGGTTCCTCCAATATGCCACTCTGTGGGTGGTCTGTTTACTCTGCTGATTATTTCTTTTACTTTGCAGAAGCTTTTTAGTTTAATTAAGTTTCATCTATTTATCTTTGTTAGGTTGCATTTGCTTTTGGGTTCTTGGTCACAATGTCTTAGCCTAAGCCAATGTCTAGAAGGGTTTTGCCAATGCTATCCTCTTTACCTATTCATATGACTTTTATTTCTTTCTCTTGTCTGACTGCTCTGGCTAGGACTTCAAGTACTGTGTTGAATAGAAGTGGTGAAAGTGGGCATCCTTGTCTTGTTCCAGTTCTCGGGAAAATGCTTTCAACTTTTCCCCTTTCACTATAATGTTGGCTGTGGGTTTGTTATAGATGGCTTTTTATTACCTAGAGTTATGTCCCTTGTATGCCAATTTTGCTGAGGGTTTTAATCATAAAGGGATGCTAGATCTTGTCAAACATTTTTCGGGTGTCTATTGAGATGATGATGTGGTTTTTGTTTTTAATTCTGTTTATGTGGTGTATCACATTTATTGACTTGCAGATGTTAAACCATCCCTGCATCCCTGGTATAAAACCCACTTGATCATGGTGGATTATGTTTTTGATATCCTATTGAATTCAGTTAGCTAGTATTTTGTTGAGGATTTTTGCATCAATGTTCATCAGGGATATTGGTCTGTAGTTTTCTTTTTTCGTTATGTCCTTTCCTGGTTTTCATATTAGGGTGATACTGGCTTCATAGAATGATTCAGGAAGATTCCCTCTTTCTCTATCTTGTGGAATAGTGTCAATAGGATTGGTACCAATTCTTCTTTAAATGTCTGATAGCATTCAGCTGGGAATCCATCTGGTCCTAAAATTTTTTTTATTGGTAAATTTTAAATTAGCATTTCAATCTTGCTGCTTGTCATTGGTCTGTTCAGAGTTTTTATTTCTTCCTGGTTTAATCTAGGAGGATTGTATATCTCCAGGAATTTATCAGTCTCCTCTAGGTTTTCTAGTTTATGAGCATAAATGTATTCACACTAGCCTTGAATGATCTTCTGTATTTCTGTAGTATCAGTTGTAATATCCCTAGTTATGTTTCTAATTGAACATGTTTGAATTTTTCTCTTCTTGGTTAGTCTCTCTAATGATCTATCAATTTTATCTTTTTAAAGAAACAGCTATTTGTTTAATTTATCTTTTGTGTCATTTTGTTTGTTATTTTTGTTTTTTCAATTTCATTTTGCTCTGCTCTGATGTTTGTTGTTTCTTTTCTTCTGCTGGGTTTGAGTTTGGTTTGTTCTTGTTTCTCTAGCTCCTTGGAGTGTGACCTTAAGTTGTCCATTTGTGCTCTTTCAGAATTTTTGATGTAGGCATTTAATGAAATGACCTTTCCTCTTGGCATCACCTTTGCTGTATCCCAGAGGTTTTGTTAGGTTTTGTCACTATTATCATTCAGTTCAAAGAATTTTTTTAATATCCATCTTGGTTTCCTTGTTGACTCACTGACCATTCAGGAGCAGGTTATTTAATTTCCATGTATTTACATGGTTTTGAGGGTTCCTTTTGGAGTTGATTTCCAATTTTATTCCACTGTGATCTGAGAGATGTATATTCTGCAGTTGTTGTGTAGCATGTTCTGAAAATATCTATTAAGACCATTTGTTCTAAGTGATAGTTTAAGTCCATTGTTTCTTTGTTGACTTTCTGTCTTGATGACCTATCTTGTGCTGTCAGTGGAGTATTGAAGTCCCCCACTAGTATTGTACTACTGTCTATTTCATTTCTTAGGTCTAGTAGTAATTGTTTTTATTTTATTTAAGTTTTGGGGTACATGTGCAGGATGTAAAGGTTTGTTATATAAGTAAACATGTGCCATCATGGTTTGCTGCATCTATCAACCCATCATTTAGATATTAAGCCTGACACACAATAGCTATTTTTCCTGATGCTATCCATAGCACCTTCCCCTGATAGGTCCCAGTGTGTGTTGTTCCCCATCTCCATGCCCATGTGTTCTCATTGTTCAGCTCCCACATATAAGTGAGAATATGCAGTTTTTGGTTTCCTGTTCCTGCATTAGTTTGCTGAGGACAATGGCTTCCAGCTTCATCCATGCCTCTGGAAAGAACATGATCTCATTCTTTTTTACAGCTGCATAGTATTCCATCATGTATATGTACCATATGAAAATACAAGACTGTATTTTCTTTATCCAGTCTATCATTGATGGGCATTTGGGTTGACTCCATGTCTTTGCTATTGTGAATAGTGCTGTAATGAACATATAGCACTATGTGTTCTCATCGTTCAGCTCCCACTCATAAGTGAGAACATACAATGCTTAGTTTCTGTTCCTGTGTTAGTTTGCTAAAGATAATGACTTCCAGCTCAATCCATGTCACTGCAAAGGACATCATCTGATTCCTTTTTATGGCTGCATAATATATTCCATGGTGTATATGTACCCCATTTTCTTTATCCAGTCTATCATTGATGGATATTTGGATTGATTCCATGTCTTTGCTATTGTGAATAGTGTTGTAATGAACATATATGTGCATGTATCATTATAATAGAATGATTTATATTCCTTTGTGCATCTACCCATAATGGGATTGGTGGGTCATATGGTATTTCTGGTTCTAAACCTTTGAGGAATCGCCATTGTCTTCCACAGTGGCTGAACTAATTTACATTTTCACCAACAGTGTAAAAGTGTTCCTATTGACTTTTTAATAATCGCCTTTCTGATTGGTGTGAGATGGTATCTCACTATGGTTTTGATTTGCATTTCTCTAATGATCAGTGATGTTGAGCTTTTTCTCATGTTTGTTGGCCACATAAATGACTTCTGTTGAAAAGTATCTGTTCATGTCCTTTGCCCACTTTTTAATGGGGTTGTTTGTTTTTCTTGTAAATTTGTTTAAGTTGCCTGTAGATTCTGGAAATTAGAACTTTGTCAGATGGATAGATTGCAAAAATTTTCTCTCATTCTATAGGTTGTCTGCTCACTCTGTTGATAGTTTCTTTTGCTGTGCAGAAGGTCTTTAGTTTAATTAGATCTCCTTTGTCAATTTTTGCTTTTGTTGCAATTGCTTTTGGCGATTTCATTATAAGATTTTGTTTATGCCTATGTCCTGAATGGTATTGTCTTTGTTTGCAGATGACGTGATTTTATATCTTTTGCAGATGATGTGATTTTATATCTAGAAAACCAGATCAGCTAGCCCAAAAGCTTCTTAAGCTGATAAGCAAATTCAGCAGAGTCTGAAGATATAAAATCAGTGTTCGGAAATCATGAACATTCTCATATACCAACAACAGGCAAGCAGAGAGCCAAATCATTAATGAACTCTCATTCATAATTACCATATTGAGATTAAAATACCTAGGAATACAGCTAACAAAGGAAGTGAAGAACCTCTTCAAGGAGAACTACAAACCACTGATCAAAGAAATCAGAGAGGACACAAACAAATGGAAAAACATTCCATACTCATGGATAGGAAGAATTAATATCATGAAAATGGCCATACTGCTCAAAGCAATTTATAGATTCAATGCTATTCCCATTAAACTACTATTGACATTCTTCAAAGAATTAGAAGAAACTATTTTAAAATTCATATGGAGCCAAAAAAGAGCTTGTATAGTCAGGAAAATCTTAAGCAAAAAGAACAAAGCTGGAAGCATCATGCTACCTGACTTCAAACTACACAACAGGTCTACAGTAACCAAAACAGCATGGTACTAGTACAAAAACAGGCGCATAGACCAATGGAACAGAATAGAGAACTCAGAAATAAAACCTCACATCTACAACCATCTGATCTTTGACACACCTGACAAAAACAAGCAATGGAAAAAGTATTCCCCGTTTAATAAATGGTACTGGGAGAACTGGCTAGCCGTATGCAGAAATTTGAAACTGGACCCCTTCCTTACACCTTACACAAAAATTAATTCAAGACAAATTAAAGACTTAAATGTAAAACCCAAAACTATAAAAACCCTAGAAGAAAATCTAGGCAATACCATTCAGGACATAGGCATGGGCAAAGATTTTATGGATATTTATTTTATAAATTCAGGAGCTCCATTGTTAAGTGTATATATATTTAGGATTGTAATATTTTTCTGTTGAACTAGTTCTTTTATCATTATATAATGTCCCTCTTTGTCTTTTTTAACTGCTGTTGCTTAAAAAATGTATTTCAGTTGATATAAGAATAGCTACTCCTGCTCACTTTTGGTGTCTGTTTGCATGGAATATCTTTTTCTACCCCTGTAAGTTTATGTGAGTCCTTATGTATCAGGTAAGTTTCTTCAAGACAGCAGATACTTGGTTGGTGAATTCTTATCCATTCTGTCATTCCATATTTTTTAGGTGGAGTTGCAGTAGTATAGGGAAGATACAAGTTTGCTCTAGTGTCAAGTGGTGACTAGGGCCATAGATGTCCCAAGAGGTTAAGTCCTTTGTCTTTGGCTACCAGGGCCAGTAGAGAAAGACCATCAAGTGGGAGCAGGGTTAGGTATGTCTGAGGTGAGACTCTCTTTGGGCAGGACTTGCTGCAGCTGCTGTTGGGGATGGGGATGTGATTCCCAGGCCAATGGAGTTATGTTCCCAGGTGAATTATGGCTGCTTCTGCTCTGTCACACAGGTTGCTAGAGTAGTGGGAAAAAGCCAGAAGCCACATGCCTCATCCAGCTCCCATGTAGTCCATAGCCCAAAAGACTGGTCTCATTCTCACCATGGCCCCACAACAGCACCAAGTTTACTTTCAGGCAGCCAGTGAGCAGGGCTAACTTGCGCCAGGGTACAAGCCTCCCAGCTGAGAAAGAAAGCCGACTCACAGTTCCTCAGCTGTCCCACAGAACCTGCAGCAGCAACCCACCTTCTTCAAAAGGGTCTTCAGATTTTCTCAGCTTTCTTGGTATGTACTTGTGGTAGCTCTTGTAGCAAAAGTTCACGATGTGGGTCTCTACATGCTGCTCTGTCTGTCGGAGTGGGAGCTGCAAGTTAGTCCTGTCTCCTATCTGCCATTTTCCCCCTTTTTTCTCTAGCTGCTTTTAGATGTTTTCTTTCATGTTGACCTTGGAGAATCTGATGACTGTGTGTTATGGGGATGGTCATCTTGCATAGCATCTTGCAGAGGTTCTCTGAATTTCTTGAATTTGCAGGTCAATTTCTCTACCGAGATTGGGAAAAATTTTATGAGTGGACTGTATCCTTAATTATGTTTTCCAGGTTACTTGCTCTCTCTCCTCTTTTAGGAATGCCCATGAGTCATAGGCTTGATGTCTTTACATACTACCATATTTCTTGGAAGTTTTGCTCATTTTTAAAATTCTTTTTTCTTCATTTTTGTCTGCCCATTGTGCTTTAAAGGCACAATCTTCCAACTCTGAGATTTTTCCTCAGCTTGGTCTATTCTGTTGCTATGGCTTCCAATTATATTTTTAAATTTCTGTAGCAAAATTTTTCACTTCCAGAAATTTAGTGTTTTTTTTTCTTAAAATGGTTATGTAATCTTTGAATGTTTGGATCATTTTACTGTTTTCCTTGGATTGGGTTTCAACCTTCTCTTGTATATCAATGAGTTTCCTCACCATCCAGATTCTGAATTCTATGTCAGGAATTTTAGTTAATTCAATCTGATTAAGAACAATTGCCAGGAAGCTAATGTGATTGTTTGGAGGTAAGAAGACACTCTGGCTTTAGAGTTGCCTGAGTTCTTACAATGGTTATTTCTCATCTGTCAGTGTTCATGTTCCTTTATCCTTTGAAGTTACTGTCCTTTGGGTGGAGCTTTTGATTTTATGGTCTTTATTGTCCTTGAGGGATTGACTGTAATGCAAGTTGTTTATAGTTGAGTAACTTTGCTTCTGGATGCTTTTAGAGGGCGTAGGCTCAGCTCCATACTCCTTGGCTGCATTCTCTAACTCTGGGTCTACAGCTTTGTCCTCTGGTCCCTCAAGGCCAAGTCCTACCTGGGCTGGAGTGGCCAAGTTATTCCAATACTGCTGGCAACAGCATTCTTGGGGGGATGGTGTGGGAGCTGGGGGCATAAATGCTGTGATGGTGGCAGGGTGGCACCACAGGTGGGAGGTGTTCCTGAGGTGGGTGCTATGGATGGGAGGCATTCCAGAAGGGCCACTGCAGGTGCTCCAATTGGGGCAGCAGGGGTGACACTGGTGGGAGGCAATTGGGTGGAAGGCCACCAGGGGTGGAGGCTGCTGTAGGTGGGAAGTGCACTGAAGGGGTGGCAGTGGCACTGTGGAAAAATGTGCTTTGAAGTGGTGGTGGTGGTGGAGTTTCAGGCAAACATGTTTTGGTGGGAGGCTGTCAGCAAAAGTGTTTTGTTGAGGCAGTGAGGCCTGCGGCAGAATCACTGCGATGGTGCCTGCTGGGAAAAGTGTTCCAGCAGGGTAGCTGAGGCTGTACTGCATGCAGTCACAGCTAGGCAGAGACCCTGGGAGTAGCTGCCAGACAGCAGCTTCCACAGATAACACTCTCCATGGTCCTGCAACAAAGACAGCCCTGCTCTTTCCAGTTCCAGCAACTTACACAGGTCAGAGCCACCCCATTTTTAGGGAGCTTTTCAGGGCCTGGAATGTGTCCAGATACTTGGCAACCCTGTGCAGGGTTCCCAGCTTTTGAGTCATCTCTCTTCCACTTCATTTCATCTTCTACTTCAGTTCCAGCACCTGGGTCATCTCTTTACCCTCTCTCAGTTTGTTCTCTCAGATGGTCTACTTGGAGTATGCTGGTTTGCTTGATATTCTGGTCTGTCTCAGTGGGAGCCAACTTGTCTTTGTTGTTGTTGCTGTTGTTGGTTTTTTTTCTTTATTATTTTTTTCTTTTTTTTTCCTTCTTTTTTTAAAAATATACTTTAAGTTCTAGGGTACATGTGCACAACGTGCAGGTTTGTTACATATGTATACATGTGCCATGTTGGTGTGCTACACCCATTAACTTGTCATTTACATTAGGTAAATCTCCTAATGCTACCCTCCCCCTCCCCCCCTCCCCACAAATAGGACCTGGTGTGTGATGATCCCCTTCCTGTGTCCAAGTGATCTCATTGTTCAATTCCCACCTATGAGTGAGAACATGCAGTGTTTGGTTTTCTGTTCTTGCGATAGTTTGCTGAGAATGATGGTTTCCAGCTGCATCCATGTCCCTACAAAGGACACAAACTCATCCCTTTTTATGGCTGCATAGTATTCCATGGTGTATATGTGCCACATTTTCTGAATCCAGTCTGTCACTGATGGACATTTGGGTTGATTCCAAGTCTTTGTTATTGTGAATAGTGCCGCAATAAACATACATGTGCATGTGTCTTTATAGCAGCATGACTTATAATCCTTTGGGTATATTGGAGAATGTTGTTAGAAGCCAAGATCTGGATATGAGGTACACTTGTTGCTATTGGAATGTCATTTATTTTAGGCCCTCTCAGTTGACAGAACAAAGAAATATATGTCTGTAGCTCTATCCATATGAAACTATATGCATTCATATATATTTATATGAAATGATTTGTATTCTTAGTAATGTCTCCAACACTAATTCATTACCACGTGAATTATTCTAGCTCCTCTGCTTGCTATATCTATAAATTCCTACTCCATCAGTGAGAAATCAGCCTCCTGCCTTCCATCCATTTAATTACTTATTCAGTTCTAGTATACAGGCATATTTCAGAAATATTGCAGGTTTTTTTCCAGACCACTGCAGTAAAGTGAATGTTGCACTAAAGTGAGTCACACGAATTTTTTGATTTTTCAATGCATATCAAGGTTATGTTTACATTATACTATATTCTATTAAGTGTGCAATAGTATTATGTCTGTAAAACAATCTGCATATCTTAATTAAAAATAATTTATTGCTAAAAATTGCTAGTGGTCATCTGAGCCTTCGGTGAATTGTAATATTTCTGCTGATGGAGGATTTTGCCTCAATTTTGATAAATGTAGACTGATGAGGGTATTGTTACTGAAGGCTGGAGTGGCTGTGGCAATTTCTTAAAGTAAGACTACAGTGGGCTAGCACACAGCTTGTGGCTGCAATCCCAACTACTCTGGAGCCTGAGGCAGGATCTGTTAAGGTCAGGAGTTTGAGACCAATCTGGACAACATAGTGAGACCCTGTCTCTCAAAAATAAATATAAAAAATTAGCTGCACATGGTGGCACACACCTGTAGTCCCAGCTACTCAAGAGAGAATGAAATGCTGTTTATTTAAAAAAAAAAAAAAGGACTAAAATAACATTTGCCACATTGATTGACTCTTCCTTTTATAAAAATTTCTCTGTAGCATGTGATACTCTTTGATAGCACTTTAACTGTAGTAGAACTTCTTTTAAAATTGTAGTCAATTCTCTGAAAACTCTGCTGCTGCTGCTTTATCAACTAAGTTTATGAAATATTCTAAATTCTTTGTTTTCATTTTAGCAGTGTTCACCAGGCATCTTTACTAGGAGTAGATTCCATCTCAAGAAACCACTTTTTTTTGCTCATCCTTAAGAAGCAACTCCTCTTCCATTAAAGTTTTATCATGAGATCTCAGCAATTCAATCATATCTTCTGGCTCTACTTTTAATTCTAATTCTCTTGCTATTTCTATCACAAATGCAATTCCTTCCTCCACTGAAGTTTTGAACCCCTCAAAGCCATCTATGAGAGTTGGAATCACCTTCTTCCAAACTCCTGTTAACACTGATATTTTGACCTTCTTCCATAAATCACAAATGTCCTTAATATCATCTAAAATGGCGAATCCTTTCCAGAAGGTTTTCAATTTACTTTTCCGAGATCCACTAAAATAATCACTATCTTTTGGCAGCTAAAGCCTTCTGAAATGTATTTCTTAAATAATAAGATTTTAAAGTCAACATTATTCCTTGACCAATGGGGTGAAGAATGAGTGTTGTGTTAGCAGACATGAAAACAACATTCATCTTCTTATACATCTCCATTAGCACTCTTGAGTGACCAGGTGCAGTGTTATGTGCAGTAATATTTTAAAAGAAATCTTTTTTTTTTCTGAGCAGTAGGTCTCAACAGTAGGCTTAAAATATTGAGTAAACCATGCTGTAAACAGATGTACTCTAATCCAGACTTTGTTGTTTCATTTACAGACCACAGGTAAAGTAGATTTAGCATAATTCTTAAGGGCTCAGGATTTTTGGAGTGGTAAATGAGCACTGGTTTCAAATTAAAGTTACCAGCTGCATTAGCCCCTAACAAGGGAGTCATCCTGTACTTTGAAGCATTGAAGGCAGGTGTCGATTTCTCCTCTCTAGCTATGGAAGTCCTAGATGGCATCTTCTTTCAATAGAAGGCTGTATTGTCTACATTAAAATCTGTTTTTTAGTGCAGCCACCTTCACCAATTATCTTAGCTAGACTTTCTGGATAACTTGCTGCAAGCTCTATATCAGCACTTGCTGCTTAACCTCGCACTTTTCTACTATGGAGATGATGTATTTTCTTGAACCTCATAAAGCAACCTCTGCTAGCTTCAAACTTTTCTTCTGCAACTTTGTCGCCTCTCTCAGCCTTCATAGAATTGAAGAGATTTAGGGCCTTGCTTTGGATTAGTCTTTTGCTTAAGGAAAAGTTGTGCCTGGTTGAATCTTCTAGACAGAGCACTTAAACTTTCTCCATATCAACAACAGAGCTGTTTTGCTTTCTTATCATTTCTGTGTTCACTGGAGTAGTACTTTTAATTTTCTTCATGAACTTTTCCTTTGCATTCACAACTTAGCTAACCATTGGCACAAGAGGCCTAGCTTTCAGCCTATCTCAGGTTTCAACATACCTTCCTCACTAAGCTTAATACTTTCTAGCTTTTGATTTAAATTGAGAAGTGTGGGACTCTTCCTTTTACTTGAAAAATTAGAGGTCATTATAGGGTTATTAATTAGCCAAATTTAAATAATGTTGTGTCTCAGGAAATAGTAATGCCCAAGGCAAAAGAGAAAGAGATTGGGAAATGGCTGGTCAATAAGCAGTCAGAACACAAGCATTTATAAATTGTTTGCCATCTTACATGGGTGCAGTTCATGGCCTCTCAAAACAATTTTTTTGATAGTGACATCAAAGATCACTGATCACAGATCACTAAAAAAATGAAAAAGTATGAAATATTGCAAGGATTACCAAAATGTGACACAGACACAAAGTATGCATATGCTCTTGGAAAAATGGTGCTGATAGACTTGCTTGATGCAGGATTACCAAAAATGTTCAGTTTGTAAAAACTATAATATCTGTGAAGCATGATAAAGTGAAGTGCAATAAAATGGGGTATGTCCATACTTGTATAGAAGTATCAGCATCATTAATTCTTACACCTGTGAGAAAGAGTTTTATCAACCAAAGTACATTGCTTGTGTCCAATTTCTGTTTCATTCAGTCTTAGAAATACTCTTTTCCACCATGGAATACTATGCAGCCATAAAAAAGGATGAGTTTGTGGCCTTTGTAGGGACATGGATACAGCTGGAAACCATCATTCTTAGCAAACTATCACAAGAACAGAAAACCAAACACTGCATGTTCTCACTCCTAGGTGGGAACTGAACAATGAGATCACTTGGACTCGGGAAGGGGAACATCACACACCGGGGCCTATCATGGGGAGTGGGGAGGGGGGAGGGATTGCATTGGGAGTTATACCTGATGTAAATGACGAGTTGATGGGTGCTGACCAGTTGATGGGTGCAGCACAGCAACATGGCACAAGTATACATATGTAACAAACCTGCACGTTATGCACATGTACCCTAGAACTTAAAGTATAATAATAATAATAAATAAATTAAAAAAAAAAGAAGGAAAAAAAAAAAAGAAATACTCTTTTCCAGAGTTACTTAGGTCAGTATGTCTTCTCCCACCCTCTTGAATAAGGTTGTTTTATACATTTCTATTATAGTTATACTCTCTTGTCACAGTCTTCATTCCTTCCTGAGGTTCCCTAATCTAAGTGATTTTTTTAAAAACAAACTTGGCTACATTAAGGTTCACTCTTTGTGCTGTCAAGTTTTATGGATTTTGACAAATGCATACTTCACGTGTTTATTCATCATTACAGTATCGTACAGAATAGTTTCACTGCCCTAATATATCTCCTGCATATTATCTCTTAACACCCCTCCCCCCACAAATCGTTGGAAACCACTGTTTATAATTTTGCCTTTTCCACAATGTTATATAATTGGAATCACATAGCTGTTTCAGACCAATTTCTTTCAGTTAAAAATATGCATTTAAAATTTATCTGTATATTTTTATGACTTGACAGCTCATTTATTTTTAATCACTAAATAATATTGTATGGTAAGGATGTACCACAGTTTGTTTATTCATTCACCTACTGTCAGATATCTTGGTTGTTTCCAGCTTTTGGCAGTTAAGTTTAAAGCTATAATTCCTGTGCAGGTTTTTATGTGGGCATAATTTTCAAATTAAATAGGTAAATATCCAGGAGTGATTGCTGGATAATATAATAAGTGGCACGATCATGGCTCATTGCATCCTCGATCTCCCAGGCTCAAGCGATTCTCCCACCTTAGCCTCCTAAGTAGCTGGGACTGCATGCATGTACCACCACACCTGGCTGATTTTTGTAGAGACAGGATTTCGTCATGTTGCCCAGGCTGGTATCGAACTCCTGGGCTCAAGCACTCCACCTGCCTTAGCCTCCCAAAGTGCTGGTATTATAGGGGTGAGCCACTGTGCTCGGCCCCTATTTTGTGTTGTTTAAAGTACAGTGTTTTTAAACAATTTTCCCAAATTACTTTTGTGACAGAATAAGTTATAGAATTATTGTTTAATGGTTAATTGCACAGGCTCTGGAAGTAGAAGGCTTGGGTTCAAGTCTAGATTCTATAATTTACTAAGTACATGATTTTTAAGGATGTTGGGTAATCCCTCTATACTTCAGTTTCCTCCCTTATAAACTGTGAATTATAGTATCTCTTAGTTATTGTGAGGATTAAATTAGATAATGTGTTTGGCACAGAGTAAGAAGTTAATTGTTGTCTTTTTTTCTTTCAGTACTCTAGATTCATTTGAAAGGAACTCTCTATTCTTTCTGTGTCCTCTGTCACCTACGATAGCAACTAGATCTTTACTTCTAAAGTCCAGCTTCTCCTTAGCAAGGGTAGGGAAACTGTGATGGCAGGAAGGGCTTAATAGTTCTTTATGTTTCAGTGCCATTAAAGGAATTAAAGATGGATTATCCAAGAAAGGAACCTACCCAAGAGGTTGATGAGAAGGTGGCTTAAATCTAGAGGATGTTATTCTGTGCGGCAGGATGATTACTTACTGACCTATACGAGGTTTCCGTGTAAATTAGAAAAAGGTTCACTCTGTGCAGATGCAGCCCAGGACAAAGACACAACCTTAGCCAGTGGAGCATAGCTAAATTCCAGTCCTCCACTGGCTACCTATGCTAGGTTCTATTATTCAGTGTCCACTACACAACTATAAATGCCATCTCTGCCTGGTAGATGGAAGGGAGGATTGTGGGTTCCATATGGGACAAGCACATGGATCAAGTCCCTTGGAACACAGCATCTCAGAAATGCTAGAACATCTATTCCATGGAATTATTGTGGGAAAATAGGAAATGATGTCTCTTAAGTACTGGGCTTTGAGGGAAAAAAAAATGATGCCACCAGCAAAAGCCATCTGCCATGGCTGATATAAGGATTGTGTTGTCCTAGCAAGAAAGCTAAGCAAGTGAGAACACTGCAGACAGAACCAAAAATTGGGTGAATAGTGAAAAACCAGTCTGAACAAGGCACAGAGTCACCATATGAAGAAAAGGTAAAGTTGAGACTGAGAGTATTCTCTTGTGATACACCTACGTTTTTAAGACTCTCATATGATGTTAGAAAAATGAAAGGTGCCCCCAAAGAGTGCTGATTGGAATTCCTGTAAACTTTAAATGAGGAAAATGTATGATGGAAAACAAAGATAAATGAGAAGTTTCCTTCATCCAAGCATTACACCTTACTATAAGGAAAATATGGACATACATATTTTAAGCAGTCTGTAGGAATCAAATTGTGCAGTATTTGCCTTTACAGACAAGTTGAGTTCTCCTTAAACTCTACTTTGGCTTTCTCCAAAGTATTGTTATTTCTAAGTTACTGGAATCCTTCCTTAAGCTTCTTGCTCAGTGGGAAGTGTAATGCAAATATTTTCAGATGAGTCACCTCCCTTTATAAATGGTTTCTTAATATTTTGACTCTCTAGTTGGGAGCCTGTCAAAGCAAGGGTGTCTCATAGATTGTCAGGGGATGGAGGAGATACACATAGAATATCTTACTCTTCTATAAAATGGTCAGACACCCAACTCTAGCTGAAAGTGTCAGGAATCCTATTATTCCCATAAACTATTTTTAGTTCTATTATATACATATATTTTACATGGGACAAGTTTTATTTCATTTTAAGCAAAGATACTTTTTCCCCAATAGTAAAGAAATGTCATTTTGGGGCATTTGTTTCTCATTGCATTCCCAAGCCAAACATCTATTGCTACATTCACAGCTTGCTGCTATTTTTTTTTTTTTTTTTTGACAGTGGAAGTGCAAGAATCCAGCTTGTTATTGGTGCCACAAAGATTTTTGCATAAATCTTTAAATATACTCCTGGGAAGACATATGGCTAGACCATCCAGGAGCCCCAATAGCCCATAGGCAGCTCTGCAGCAGAAGCACATAAGCTCATGAAAGCCTGTGCAAGAGTGTAGTTCTCTTGTACTTCACAGTCTATACATACTATTTAATGACACACTGTCTAGTAAATTAATAAATCAGTTTGGTTGCTATAAATTCTCTCATCACTATGAAAAATCTTGTTTTTATAGGAAAGTTTTGACATTAGCTTTGATTTCTGACCACAACATACAGATTCAGTCTTGTAAATGAAAATGCTACCTCAGACATGCCAGCCTCTATACCTGCATGATGCTCTGAATGTACCTTGTTATTTATGTAACATCTAATGCAGCATATAGTATGTGTAGAAATGTTCACATGTGCTGTAGTTTTAAATGTAAGGAGATAATATTCACTGAATAGAGACTCACTCCCAAATAGTATTGTTTGGGGGAATTACAGAGAAAACCCTTTATACACAATTTCAAAACTTTGTCATTCAGCATTAACCAAATTATAGTAGAAATTGATTATATTTGTTTGAAAACCCATCTGTTCTTACCAGATAACACTGTATTTTAATGGATGTTGTTAGAAACAGACTGAGGAGAATGTTTGAAAGTTCACTTACTATCTTTAATCTGCTTGCAACTTTGTTTTTATTCACACATGTGAAAGTGAGTTACCCATGCGAAACAGGTATTTTTTCCCAATACAAATAATTCATGCAAATAGATGCCTGTGAACCTCTAGAATAAGTGAAAAATCAGCTAGGCTAAGAAGATGCAAGAGTGTATATCCACTAAAATAATGTTTATGAAAGCATAGAGGTGAGAGAGAAAAACACACATATTTACGAAGCACAAATTCTACACTTCTTCAAAGGCCCAGTTACAAGTATTTTATAAAGGAAATCAGGAGTCAATTCAATACTAATTCAGGTAAAGAGTCCTGAATTTTCAGTTCTAATGACATCTATGATTCATTTAGGCAGTAATTATTAAATGAATATATATGTTTCAGATACTGTGCCAAATTCTAGCAACCCCACAGTAAACCAGGCACAGTCTCTCCTCTCAGGAAATCATAATCCAATTAAGGAAGTAGAGATATAGAAATAATCCTACAAAAATCTCTAGGCCTCACTATCTCTTAGATGTAGATAAATTTATATTAACCTTAATGTTGGAAATTATTGCCTCAGACCTTCCTAAGTTATGAATATCAGTTTTCCTTGTAATCTTCCTGAGTTACTCAGGAATTCCCAAGGATACCTCATATATGCTCACGGAATCCTTCAATTTTCTTTTTTGGGCTCCCCCAAAGGCACTTCTGACTGCTAGTGGTGCCTCTGCATGTATGTTGCCCCTCCCACTCTTCAATGTCCTGTATTCCAAACCCTGCAAATTCCTCAGGGCACCACGTTGCCATTGGGTTGGTATAACATGCTGTTTTCAGCAGAATGTGAAAATGCCCTGAGCCTTACCTTTAAGTTGTGCTTTGTAACCTGAACTACCAAGCCTCGCTACTTATGCCTCAGGTCTCACAAAGTACTGTCCAATCCAGCCCCTGGGGTAAAGCTGGAGAAGAGATGCATGTTCTCTTCTCCATTTCCCTCTCTTTTTTTTTTGGCTCTGATAAAACATTTCTTCTCACAGGTCTCTGTCCCTCAATACAAATAATTAACCCAAATAGATGTCTGCAAACCTCTGCTAACATTTTTAGCAGACACAGGAACTTCTCAATTTTATTGTAATTACTACAGACTATGGTAAAAGCTACAGCAAAGTTTACTTACTAGGGTTTTGGGGGCATACATGGAAAAAGCACTTAATTCAAGCTCACAAAAGTGAGCATGGGGAGCTGGAAGGATTCCTGAAAGACAATACAACAAAGCTGAGAACCTAAGGAAAAGTGTTAATTAGCTAGGCTACACGGACACTTAAGAGTATATATGTACTTAAAATAGTGTTTATGACGGCTCAGAGGTAAGAAAAAAGAACACATTTATTCATGGAGTTCACATTCTACCCTTCTTCAAAGGCCCAGCCTAAACACCTTTTATAAAGCCTTCTCTTCTCTTTTCCCATTAATCTATTTATATCCTTCTTTTGCATTTGTCACATTAATCTTCTATTATGATTATTTGTGAGCATATCTATCTCCCATTACTAGAAGAGAAGCTCATTGTGGGTTCTGCCAAATCATTTTTCATATCCTGCATATTAATAACCACAATGGCTTGCATAGAACAGGTGCTCAATTAAAAGCAATATACCTGAAGCAGCTGAAAGTGCTTGGAATAAGCAAACTCATGTTTCATAAACTAGTAACAGAATGGCATCAATGATTCAAGCAAGTAGATGTGATAGCAACCTCACTGATTCTAGATAAAAAGGAAAGGCTGGACAAGATCTTTCTTACCTATTGGAATAATTTCTAAACTTTGTTGGTGTCACCACAGCAGTTGTGAAATAGTGATCAAGAGAATAATTATTCAGTTCTTGGTATTCCACTTTTAAATTTACTAATATTTATTAAAAACCAATTGTGCCAGATACTTTTTTATTTAAAATATTAATGAAATAAATGATTCATACAGATTACTATGATATACATGTGACACTTAAAGGCTGATAAAACAATTATGTGCCTGGCAAATAGCTGAAGAAATAGACAACTAAGTATTATAATGAAACGTTTCTTATCCTAACAAAATGGCAAACCAGCATAGGCAGCTGGATTCCTCCCTCAGCTCTGGGGAAATTTTAGAACTCAAAATAAAATTACAGACAAAATTAACGTAATAGACAAGAGGAGTACATAGGAATATGCCAGAATGCTGTAGTACTTGTTTCATTAGGCAAAGCAATTTAAATGGGTCTTAAGTCTATTACAAGAGCAAATGGAGAAAATATTATATAAACAGAATAAGAACACTAAATTTATGTAATAGAACATATAAACTAAGAAAAGAAATGCAAGGAAAGTATAAAAAATGAAAAAAAATACTTCTAAATGATAGTAGTATTAGGTCCTAAAATAATAGAAATTGCAATAAATATAAATGGATTAATCTAGTCAATTAAAGTGAGAAACTGTAAGATTTTATTTAAAACATCTAACAACATATTCTTTGCAAGAGAAAATATGAGGATATAAAAATAAGAAAGCACATATTAACAACAACTTTGAAGTCCACACTGTGATGCCATTAATTACATCTCCTTCCCCCAGAGGTATTAATTACTCCAAATTTAGTGTCTATTATTTCAGAATTAGTTTACTATTATTATGTAACAAATTATCACAAGCTTAGTAGCTTAAAACAACATACACATGTTATCTCACAGTTTATGTGTGTCAGGGATATGGGCATGGCTTAGCTGGGTCCTCTGTTCACAGCTTGACAAGGCTGCAATTAAGATTAAGATTGGCTGAGCTGTGTTCTCATCAAAGGCATAACCAGGGAAAGATCTAATTCCAGATACCATAGGTTGTTAGCAGAATTCCTCTTCATGTGGTTATAGGATTTAGGTTTCTGTTTTCTTACCAGTCATTGGCTTGCGGACACTTCCAGCTCTTGAGAGTCCTTTACCACATAGGTTTTGCCATAGACTTACAATATCACAACATGTCAACTTACTTCAGGGTCAGTAAGATAATGTTTCACTTCTGTCTGTGAATTCAGAAGAATGACATTCCACCGCCTTTGCAATAATCTATTGGTTAGAAGCCCACACTGCAAGGAAGCAGACTATACAATGGTGTGACTCTTTGAGGGTCATCCTAGGATATGTCCACAATTTACATTGATTTACTTTTTCACTATATATGTGTATATCCTAAAATAGATATTGTTTAGTTTATATATGATTTTCAATTTTATGTAAGTGGAATCATCCTGTATATATTATTCTTCAATTTCTTTTCCAATCATAGTTATTTTTGCTTTATATTCATATGTTGTTCCATCATAGTTGTAATTTAAATGACCATATAGTAGTCTGTTTTAAGACTGTCACAAAATTGATTTTTCATTCTATTATTTCCGTTTTTGCTATTATCACCAATATTTCTATGGGCATTGTTGTTCATGTTCTCACTGTTCATGTGTAAGAATTTCTCAAGAATTATAATCCTTCTTTACACAGCAGCCAGAGGAAGTTGTCTTTTTACAACATAAATTAAAACCCTCCAGTGACATTTTGCTATACTTCAAATAAAATCCAAACTCCTTAAACCACAGTTTACAAAGCTTTACTTGCTCTGGCCTCTGACCATATCTGTTACCTCATCTTAAACTGATATCACCCTTTCCCACTATGGTCCACAATGGCCTTTTTTCTCTTTCTCAATATTCAGTTTTTTTATTCATTCCTGCCCTAAAGTCTTTTTACCCTGTTACTAGAATACTCTTCCTTGGGCTCTGAATATAGATTCCATTTCATGTTGCATGACTAAGCTGACATATCTCCAGAGTGGTTTCCTGTAGCTACCACATTCAAAGTAGACTTCTACTCGCTGTCAGTCACATAACTCTAATTATTTTCACAGAACCTATCCTTTTGATATATTTTTAAATTTATTACCTGCCTGTCAATGTGTTTAACTCTCTATTTTAAATGTAACTTCCCTGAGAACAAGTATCTTTTCCTACTCCTTATCTGTGTGTGTATAATATCTAGCAAAGTGTCTGGCACGTAAGTAAAATAATAAGTACAGTATCAGATTTGACAGAAGCAAAGATATAAGGTAAAAAGGAGTATGAAACAACTTTTCTATAGACAGCAGGTGGGCTTAAGTGATCTGTCTGTCCATTGTCTTATTAATACTTGTTAAGAAATATTACCAGAAACAGAAAGTAAAGAGTTTTCTGACAGTTTGAATTCTGAACTAGGAGGAAATGACATAACAACACTGGATGAGTGAGTCTGGGGAAGGGTTGGGAAGTGCTGTTTTTCCAAGCCAATCATTTGGCATTTAGTTGTTGACAGCCTTCTTGGCTCACTGATTAGAACTGTAAAATTTCAGGTGAGTGACAGTAGCTTAAACACTAATTCTGTTTTTTGCAGCTGCAATCATTGGGAAGCTAATGGTATAATTGATGGATGCTGCCAGTTGCTGAGAAGGACTGGAAATTAATACTTAAATTACCATTGTTAGAGGTCATAATCACATTTTCAGTTGCATCCAAAAGCAATGCCTCAAAAAATAAAACTATAATATAATTTTTGGGAGCAAATATGCCATTAGTACCTTGAATGTTGCTTATTATAAATACAGGTATAAATATGTACATCGGATTTTACATTTCAATCTGTAATGGATTCAAGTTCTGCCCCATTCCCCAACTAACAGCCCTTAAAGAATAACAAAGAAAACCAAGATTTATCTAAACAGATAAATCCTCTGGAATAAAATATTTTTTCCACAAAAGGCTTCAGTTTTATCTTGGACCTCTTATAATTGTTGAACACATCTGCTTAGTTTTAAAATAATATATGCTTCACCATGGATTAAAGGAATAAAAACTTTTGGAAACCCATTTATAGTGGAGCCCAGCTAATTGATTTTATAGTAGTAAAATGGACTTGAGCTCTTAAAATGGGATGCTATTGTGGTGATCAAGGATTTCTGAAATGATAGTACATCACAGTATTTATTTTTAAAACAATATTTATGTCATATTCATCCTGTTCTAGTGAATACAATTGAGACTACAGAAGTAGTAGCATTATTTTTTTTTCTTCTGGTTTCCTTCATACACTTCTGTCCATTTCTTTTTGGTTTTCTGCATAGGCATGAAGAAAAAGTCATGGGCTTGCCTTTGTTTTTCCTTAATGCAATAATACCAGATCCTGACTGCACCTCATAAATTCTGATTTAAGTGATCTGAGGGAATCCTTGGCATAAGTACCTTTTCATTTGATTCTAATGTGCAGCCTGTGTTGAGAATCAGTATTTTACACTGTCTCCTTGGGTAGTTCATTCACTCTCATAATTTGAACGACTATCTTGATGACTCCCAAATGTGTATCATCAGCTCCCATTTTACCTGAGCTTCATGTTCGAAGGTGCAGATGCATGCTTCTCATCTCTCCTTGGATGGCCTCAACATGCCAGTACTGAACTCATCAAACACCAAGTGTCCTCCACCTGTTTTTTGTCCTATATTTACTTTCTAGAATCTTGGAAATAGTTACAGTCTTTTGTTTCCTTTGTCTCTTCTATAGACTATATTCAATTATTCAACAGTCTTGGCAATTTACTTTCTAAATGTTTCTCAAGTCTTTTACTTTATCCTTACCTGAACTATCTTTGTTTAGTTACAATGTTACCACCTTGGCTTTTGTGACAATTTCAACATGTTTTCCTTGTTCAGATCCTCTTCCCCACTAATAAACCCCACTCTATCTATCTGGAATGATCAATTTAAAACACCCGTTTAGCCACATCACTCACAGTCAAAATTCTTCAATGGCTTTTTATCATTTACTGGATCAGGCCCAAGCTTCTTTTTTTTTTTTTTTTTTTTTTAATTTATTTATTATTATCATACTTTAAGTTGTAGGGTACATGTGCATAACGTGCAGGTTTGTTACATATGTATACTTGTGCCATGTTGGTCTGAGATCACTTGGACTCAGGAAGGGGAACATCACACACCGGGGCCTATCATGGGGAGGGGGGAGGGGGGAGGGATTGCATTGGGAGTTATACCTGATGTAAATGACGAGTTGATGGGTGCAGCAGGCCCAAGCTTCTTAGCAAAGTTAGTTAAGGTAATTGCACCACCGGTTCATGTCTTTTTTCTCATTACCTGATTCTACATGATTCATACTTTAGGATAGAGGATATGGAACTACTTATGGTTGTCCCTAAACATGAAGTTCTCCTAATTCTTCATGCTTTTGTTCATATTCTTATTTCTGTCTAAAATTATCTTTACTTTTTCATAAAACATTTAACTTCTAATCATCACTTACTACTTTACATCACCACCTACCAAAAGGCTTGTCTGACTTGCCAGACTTGAATAAATGTCCCTCTCTCCTCTCCTAGCACTTTTGGAATTCCCTTGTAATAGAATTAGCCTTGTTAAACTGAAAAAATTTACTTACTTATCTGCCTCTGTAAGCAGATAAGTAATGTAAGCAGGAGCTGTGTCTTACCAACTTCATATCCTCAGTGCCTACTCGTGCTCTGTCGGAAACTTAGTAGGCTTTAACTGCACACTTTTTGAATGGGATGATTGCTGACAGCACCACGAAATCAACGTATATCCTTTAGACACTACCACTCAATGAAGGTGTTTTCCCTACTGTGAAATGGGTTGAGGAATTACCGTCATAATGTTTTGTTTGTTTTTTAAGACGGAGACTTGCTCTGTCAGCCAGGCTGGAGTGCAGTGGCACAATCTCGGCTCACTGCAAGCTCTGCCTCCTGGGTTCACGCCATTCTCCTGCCTCAGCCTCCTGAGTAGCTGGGACTACAGGCGCCCACCACCATGCCCGGCTAATTTTTTGTATTTTTAGTAGAGATGGGGTTCCACCGTGTTAGCCAGGATGGTCTCGATCTCCTGACCTCGTGATCCGCCCGCCTTGACCTCCTAAAGTGCTGGGATTACAGGCGTGAGCCACTGCGCCCGGCCCATAATTTTTTATGATCATTTCTCTTGAGACATTTCAGAAGGCGTCAGGCAGCGTTAACAAGATACATCATCTTGTTTTCACGGGTGCACCTTTTTTTTTTTTTTTTTTTTTTTTGATACTGCCTTTAAAACATTTCTAGTGATTTTATGTGTGAAGCTTTCCTTATCTAATGCCTAACTGCATTCTATGCTCTTTGCACAGTGAATTCTTGATTATCCATGGTCATGATAGAAAGGGAGAGTGTGGATCATCTAAAAATCTCATTTGTATCAACTGCCTCTCTCACCAAATCTTTTGCCAGAGATAGTAATGAGTGTATCAAAGCTAGTGGAAGTACAAATGAGCTGTGAAATGGCAAAAACACATGTTGCCAAATAAAAAGAAAATGAAGAGCTCTGAATAATACACATGTGGATAGTCAGTTACAAAATAACAGAATTAACTATATCTTAAAACTAGGAACTTAGTGTTTATGATTGATGACGAAGAAGATTGACATCTCCTGCTCTGTTATCGGACTCATTTTACTCATGGACAAAGTAAATAGTTGTATACATGCTATTTGTTTCAGGTGTGCTGGGTAGGTCTGGCTATCCTTAAACTCTATGAACATGTACTTTTTATTCTGATCACATAGACTTTTAGGAAACATATTTCATTCTCAGATTTGGAGGACAGTTACAAGGCAGGTGAGTCAATGTAAGCATTATTTCTGTAGTCAATTACCAAATGGCTATCTTTTCTCAGTGGAGGTGATAAGGTCAGTTGGAACTTCCAAAGTGCTCTGGATGCACCTGGAGTTTTTAATACCTGTATAGTTTAAAAACTACAGTAAAACCCACGTATGTATATTTATAGTAAAACCCACATACGTATATTTGAAACCCATATGCTGAAATTGGTGGAGATGTCAAAAACCTTAGAGCTTTACAGGGCATACTCTGTATATTAGAGTATTAAAGTTATAGAACAAATAGGATGTGTGTGTGTGTGTCTGTGTGTGTGTATATATATTCATATGGGTATATATATTTTTATATGTGTGTGTGTATATATATGAAGTGATTTATTTTAAGTAATTGGCTCACACCATTACAGAGGCTGGCAAGTCTAAAATCTGCGGATGGGCCAACAGGCTGGAGACCCAGGAAAAGGGTCTTATGCTGTATCTACAGGCATAATTAATTCTCCTTGCTCAGGGAGGTCAGCCTTTTGTTCAGTTAAGGCCTGCAGTAGATTGGATGCAACCCATTCTAATTATGAAGGGCAATCTTCTTTACTCAGAGCTCATCAATTTAAATGTTAATTTCGTCCCAAAACACCCTCACGCAAACACCCAGAATAATGTTTGACCACACATCTGGGCACTGTGGACCAGACAACTTGACACAAAATTCACTATCATACATCTGTTAGATGATAAAAGAAGCCCAAGAAAGTTAAATAACTTGCCTGAGCTTCTGGTAATTGAGCTCAGACTTGTATCCAAATCTTCTTATTTCTTAATTGATGTCTTCTGCCACAGACTACTGATTTTTCACAACTGTGGTAATGAGAAGAAAAAGAAGAAATTTAGCTCAGAAATAAGTGGCTCAGAATTAAATACCAACAGTGTTTCATTTTTAAAAAGTCTATTGAACAGGACACTTACGACATTTCAGAATGTCTAGTGTACATGATCCCTGGCTAAATTGACAGTAGTAGATTCCTATTTTTTAAAAATATGACAGTTATATTGAAATATGTCACATACCATAAGCATCACCATTTTATCATTTTTTATTTTTTATTTCCATAGGTTTTTGGGGAACAGTTGGTATTTGGTTATATGAGTAAGTTCTTTTGTGGTGATTTGTGAGATTTTGTTGCACCCATTACTCAAGCAGTATACACTGAACCCAATTTGCTGTCTTTTATCACTCACCCCCTCCCACCTTTTCCCCTAAGCCTTCAAAGTCCATTGTATCATTCTGATGCCTTTGCATCCTCATAGCTTAGCTCCCACTTATGAGTGAGAACATACAATGTTTGGTTTTCCATTCTTGAGTTACTTAACTTGGAATATTAGTCTCCAGTTCCATCCAGGTTGCTGCCAATGCGATTAATTTGTTCCTTTTTATGACTGAGTGGTACTCCATCATATACATATATATACACACACACATATATATGTACATGATGGAATATACATACACATATATGTATGTATATATGCATATATGTCTATATGTCTATGCATGTCTCTACACACATACACATATGTCTGTGTATGTATATACACACATGTACAAATATGTGTGTACATATGTATACATACACGCACACATATGTGTGTATACACTGAACATGTGTATATGTGTGTATATGCACTGAACATGTGTGTATACACACACGAGTACACACACATGTACACACATATGTATATATACCAAAACCCTCACCAAAATTGGCATAAAAGGGACATACCTAGAGCTAATAAAAGCCATCTATGACAAACCCACAGTCAATATAATACTGAATGGGGAAAAGTTAAAAGCATTCCCTCTGAGAACTGGAACAAGACAAGGATGGCCACTCTCACCACTTCTATTTAACATAGTACTGGAAGTCCTAGCCAGAGCAATCACACAAGAGAAAGAAACTAGGGCATCCAAATCGGTAAAGAAGAAGTCAAACTGTTGCTGTTTGCTGATGATATGATCTTATACCTCCAAAAAGCTCCTAGAACTGATAAATGAATTCAGCAAAGTTTCAGGATACAAAATTAATGTACATAAACCAGTAGCTCTGCTATACACCAACAGCAAACAAACTGAGAATCAAATCAAGAACTCAACCCCTTTTACAATAGGTGCAAAAACACCCCAAAACTTAGGAATATACCTAACTGAGGACATGAAAGACCTCTACAAGGAAAACTGCAAAACACTGCTGAAAGAAATCATAGACAACACAAATGAATTGAAACACATCCCATGCTCATGGATGGGTAGAATCAATATTGTGAAAATGAACATACTGCCAAAAGCAATCTACAAATTTATTGCAATTCCCATAAAAATACCACCATCATTCTTCACAGAACTGAAAAAAAGTCCTAAAATTCATATGGAACCAAAAAAGAGCCTGCATAGCCAAAGCAAGACTAAGCAAAAAGAGCAAATCTGGAGGCATCACATTACCTGATTTCAAACTATACTATAATGCTGGAGTCACCAAAACAGCATGTAGACCAATGGAACAGAATAGAGAACACAAAAATAATCCCCAATACTTACAGCCAACTGATCCTTGACAAAGAAAACAAAAACATAAAGTGGGGAAAGGACACCCTATTCAACAAGTGGTGCTCAGATAATTGGCAAGTCACATGTAGAAAGAATACAAAAGTCAACTCAAGATGGACAAAGAACTTAAATATAAGACCTGAAACCATAAAAATTCTAGAAAACAACATTAGAAAAACCCTTCTAGACACTGGCTTCACAACCAAGAATCCAAAAGCAAATGCAAGAAAAGCAAAGATAAATAGGCTGGACTTAATTAAACTAAAGAGCTTCCGTACTGCAAAAGGAACAGTCAGCAGAGTAAACAGACAACCCACAGGGTGGGAGAAGATCTTGGCAATCTATACATCTGACAAAGGACTAATATGCAGAATCTACAAGGAACTCAAACAAATTAGCAAGGAAAAAAACAAACAATCCCATCAAAAAGTGGGCTAAGGACATGAATAGACAATTCCCAAAAGAAGATGTACAAATGGTCAACAAATACATGAAAACATGCTCAGCATCACCAATGATCAGGGAAATGCAAATCAAAACCACAATTTGATACTACCTCACTCCTGCAAGAATGGCCATTGTTAAAAAATCAAAAAATAATAGAGTTGACTTGGATGCAGTGAAGAGGGACGCTTCTACACTGCTGGTGAGAATGTAAACATCACTATTTTATAGTATACAGTTCAGTGTTTTTAATATATTCACAAAGTTGTAGAATTACCATGATCTATTTCCAAAACATTTCATCGCCTCCAAAGAAATACTATACTATTAGGTCGGTGAAAAGTAATTGCAGTTTCCTCCATTTTCAAAAGCAATGGCAAAAGCTGCAATTACTTTTGCACCAACCTAATAATTAGAAGTCACTCCCCATTATCCTTCCCTCTGTTCTTTGAAAACCATGAATCTGCTTTCTGTTTGTATAAATACACCTTTTCTGGACATTTTATATGAATGGAACTATATGAGTCCTTTCGTGACGGACTTCTTTCACTTAATATAATGTTTCCAAAATTCATCCATGTTGTAGTATGTGTCAATCATTTTTTCTTTTTCTTTTTGCCAAATACTATTCAATTAAATGGATATACTAACTTTTTAAAATCTATTAGATATTTTTGTTCATCTAGATAGATATTTGAGTTGTTTCTACTTTCTTTCTTTTTTTTTTTTTTGACAGAGTTTTGTTCTTGTTGCCCAGGCTGGAGTGCAATGGCACAATCTCAGCTCACTGCAACCTCCGCCTGCCAGGTTCAAGTGATTCTCCTGCCTCAGACTCCCGACTAGCTAGGATTACAGGCGCCTGCCACCATGCCCAACTAATTTTTGTATTTCTAGGAGAGACAGGGTTTCACCATGTTGGCCAGGCTGGTCTTGAAGTCCTGACCTCAGGTGATCCACTCACCTCAGCCTCCCAAAGTGTTGGGATTACATGCATGAACCACCGTGCCCAACTGAGTTATTTCTACTTTTTAGCTATTATAAATAATCCTGCTATAAACATATGTATACACATTTTTTTATGGACGTATGTTTTCAATTCTTTTGATATATTATTAAGAGTAGAGTTGCTAGGTCATATGGTAACTTTTTGAGAGGCTGTCAGACTGTTTTCCACAGCAGCTGCACCATTTTCCACCACCAGTAATGCATGGGGTACTAATTTCTCCACATGCCCAACACTTGTTATTACCTGTCTTTTTTATTACAACAATGACTATAGATGTGAAATTGTATCTAATTGTGGTTTTGATTTGTATTTCCATAATGATTAATGATTTTTAGTATCTTTTTATGTGACTGTTAGCTGTTGGTATATCTTTGGAGAAATTTTTATTTAAATCTTTTGCCTATTTTAAAATCAAATTTTTAAACGGTTGAGTTGTGAGAGTTCTTTATATATTTTGGCAATAAGCCTGTTATCAGATACATATTTGCAAATATTTTTCCCCATTCTGTGCACTGTCTTTTTCACTTTCTTGATGATGTTCTTTGAAACATAAAAGTTTTTAATTTTATATATTATTTACATGAAAATTTAAGGAATCCAGAATAGCAAAAAAAAAAAAAACAAAAAAAAACAAAAAAAAAAACACCCTTGGAAAAAAAAAAATTTGGGGGTTTAAGTAAATTCGGGGGGGTTAAGTCCGATTACTTATTTTTCTTTTTCTGTTGGTGTATTTGGTATCATGTCTAAGAGACCAGTGATTAATCCAAGATTATAAAGATTTAGATTTTCTTCCAAGAGCTTTATACTTTTAGCTCTTATATTTATACTGTGATTCATTTTGAGGGTTTTCTTTTGTCTATGTTGTGAAGTAGGTATCCAACTTCCTTCTTTAGCAAATTCAGTTGTCCCAGCATTATTTATTGAAAAAACTATTCTTTCCCATTCCCATTCTTTCCCTGTCACCCAGGCTAGAGTGCATTGGCATGATCTCGGCTCACTGCAACTTCTATCTCCTGGGTTCAAGCAATTCTTCTGCCTCAGAAGAATCCTGGAGCCCTTGTCAAAAGTCTATTGATCTTAAATGTAAGGGTTTATTTCTGGATCTAAATTCTATTCCAATTATCTGTATGACTATCCTTGTGCCAATAGCATACTGTTTTGATTACTATCACTTTGTAGGAATTTTTGAAGTCAGAAAGTATGAAACCCCCAAATTTATTTTTGTCCAAGTGTGTTTTTTTGCTATTCTGGATTCCTTAAATTTTCATGTAAATTTTACCATCTTCATGTCAATATCCACAAAACAGAAGGTTGAGATATTAATAGGGATTGCATTGAATCTGTGGACCAGGTTGGGAAGTATTTCCATCTTAACAATATTGAGTCTCCTAATCCATGTAACATGTGGTATCTTTCCTTTTACTTAGTTCTTTCTATTTATTTTATTTTTTTTCTGAGATGGGAGTCTCACTGTGTCGCCCAGGCTGGAGTGCAGTGGCACGATCTCGGCTCACTGCAACCTCCGCCTCCCAGGTTCAAGCGATTCTTCTGCCTCAGCCTCCCAAGTAGCTGGGACCACAGGCATGTGCCACCACTCCTGGCTAATTTTTGTATTTTCAGTAGAGACAGAGTTTCACCATATTGGCCAGGCTGGTTTCAAACTCCTGACCTCATGATCTGCCCACCTCAGCCTCCCAAAATGCTGCGATTAGAGGCATGAGCCACCACACCTGGCCTACTTAGTTCTTCTTTAATTTCATTCCACAGTGTCTTGTAGTTTTTAGTATGCATGTATTGCACTTCTTTGAGATACTTATTTCTAAATATTTTATTATTTTAATGCTATAAGTGGAATTATTTTCTTTATTTTAGTTTTGCAATATTTATTGCTAGTATGTAGAAAGATAACTTATTTTTGTATATTGATCTTGTATCCGACCATCTTGCTGAACTTGGCCCCTGTCATTGTGATAACCAGTAAACATTCCTATGTACTTCCAAAAGCTTCTAGGTTGGGAAAGGTAGTATGCTGCCTAAGTGAAGAGAGCTTGAGCATGATCTGAAAGGTAAGTGTTGAATCCCAGAGAACTAAATAGTTCTCCCTAGTTAAAATAACTGGGGGTCTTAGAATTGTCAGTGCTTAAAATTGAGATTGATGAGTCTCTTGACACGGAAGAAGAGAGATGGATGAAAAGGATACACCTGAAAGAGTCACCCAACTGTACTCATGGTGATTAGTGAGTACTAAAGAGGAGTGAATTAGAGAGAAATTTTTGTGATGAGAATGGCAGAAGAATTGTAAATGGTCTTATGGTGTATTTTTATTTTATGCTGCCCACAAATATCCCATGATTATAACTAATCCTTTAGTCAGAGCCTATGACACCTTTGTGTATGTTATACATTTTACAAAAGAAAAAAAAATGTTGTTTCTTAACTGAGTCAATTTGAGGTTATATTAATCTGGCATGGCATGGGAATTCTGGTTAATCTTAATCTATTTAAAAGGAGAGCCAGCATTATGTTACATAGTCTACTGATATCCAAAGAGCTGGAATACTGCAAAATGTATCTCCATTAAGCTTTTCTTAGACTAAAGGGGCAACATGGTAGTGTCCATAATAGGAAAGGGAAAGATAAATAGAAGTAAATACTCTAGGAAGTATTTTTCATATATTATTATATACTAACAATATATGTGTTATATTTGTGAAGTAGGAACTCTCATTACCATCATCGCATCTTACAGATAGGGAAACAAACTTCAGAGAAATTTAAACATTATTTAGAGTAATGCAGCTGGTATAAATGGTAAAACTAAGTCTCTGATTCCAAAGCCCCTCCTATTTCCACCATATCGTTGGCTTTCAGGACATCTGTGTTGCCCAAATTCAGGAGTGCTGTTCACACAGAATACAGCGTGAATGGTGTCTTTTAGAGTTGGCAGCACAGCAGCCCTGAGAAGAAAAGAAGACTCGGGTCCTAGCTATGTGAACTGAGAAAGTCACTTACCCTTCCTGAATGTGCATTTCCGCAATTGTATAATAGGGATTCTAATGTCATCTCTTGACTACTGCATGAGGCTTAGCTGTGAACTAGAAGAGATCATGTGAAAGGGCTTTGTAAAAACATAAAGCAGGCCCTTTCCTCCATGAGAACTGTGGGGCTGTGGGGAGGTTTAAAAAATGAAAACATAAATAAAGCAGATAGAAGTAAGGAATGGTGAAGAAGAGGCAGAATTGACATCAATTTCTTAGCCTGTCACTGGGTCATTACTAAAAACATTAGCATTGTACTAGAGGTGTGTGCTGGCATCAGTACTTGGAAATTTTAGTTAATAGAATGATGACTGACACAAGGTTTGTTCCCAGGTATTTCTGCAGAATGAAAGCTTCCAGGAGTGCAAGGCCATTAAATACATCCAGATTCTGTATTTAAAGGTGGATGCTTGGAAGACAGCTGGAGAGGCTGTGCTTGACTGGGAGTCTGGCAAGCTGCTTAGTATCCTCCTGAAGACACAATGAAAAGATCCTGTAGCACATTCTGTCACGGGTCTGCAGGAGATAGGAAAGATTACCCTATTTGTTATATTTATTGGAGATATTATTATTTGTTTTATGCCGTGTGGAAGGAGGGCCAGAGCTATAATCTATTGATCATTTAGTTTTATGAAGTTCTCAAATGGGTGATCTGGTATTTTTCTGACAGAGAGGCTATGGTTCCTGAACACCAGTAATAAGGTTGTCATGTCATTTTCTTCTCGGTCTTTTTATTGCTTTTTATCTCTTTGCTGATATTACCTTTCCCCAACCTCACCTCCCTCTTGCTACTGTATTTTTTTTTTTAGGGCCATGTTTAGGACCAGGTTGATTCATTTCATAGAACCCATCCTGTGCTTTTAAGGAAGTATTCATCTTGGTTTTTCATATTTCATCCTGTGAAACAGCCTGCCCACTGCAATCACTATTGTAAAGTCTTCATAGTAAACACAGGAATTTAACTGGGGGAGAAATAGGTCAGGGAAGCAGAGACCAAATGTTCATTTCGCAGCCACGTTGTGAGCAGATGGGTAACAGAATGAAGTGGCTTTCTTTGTGGGTCTTGGTTTTCTGTGAACTCTTTCAGGATCTCCTGGGATTCATGCTCCTTCAAAATTCCCAAGTGTTTTGAGCAGACGAACATTGAGGATGGTGTCTTTCTAAGAAAAGACACCAAGGTTATTACCTTCCTGTCTCCTCTGTTATCACACAGAAAATACGCTTGATGAGAGACACTCTTTCACTCCCTGTTTGTCTAGAAATGTGATAAAGAATACAAAACCTCCTCGGGAAACACTGCTAAACAGCTTGGCTCTCAACTGGTGACAAATAGCCCCAGGTGGCCACCAGTGGCCCTAACACAGACAAAGCTCCACTCTTCCCTCATGCCAGTCAGTCAACCAGGTGAAGGGGTTTCAAATCATTCATAATCTGGCAATACATGACTTTGCTCCCAAGGAACACAGAGTTAAGAAAGAGAAGCTGTTAACAAAATGTATCTACCTTTAAGGGAAAGAGTATAATGTGTGCAAAGACAGCAGAAAGATTAGCAATGGCAGCCCGTACCCAGGCTAGTGAAGAGTTAAGCACTGAGTGGCTGTGGGAGGCTGGTGTTATAGCTGGGGAACAACTGCCTAATGTCTTTCAACCGGACTGTTTAGCAAAGCTTCATTATGAGCATAATTGTGTGCTTGCACAGGCACACCACACGGAGGGAACACTCACAGTAAAGGTATGATTGTATTGCCTGCTGCCATGCCAATTACTGGATATTAATGGCAGGATGGCATGCATATGCCGGAGCTGGGAAGCAGAAGGTTAATAGACGAACAGCACCAGAAGAGCCCATTTATCAGTTTCTATTTATCTCTCCTTGGGAGGTGGCAGGTTTACAGTAAATACCTTCTGTCCTCCTAATTTCCTAATGATGGGGATAATGATGGAGAATGGTGAAGTCATTAACTGGGACAGGCTCTGTGCATCACTCTGTCAACCACATCTCCCCAAGACCTGCAATGAGAAGTGATGGGCCCCAGCTGTTCACCAGAGTCTGAGCCCCTCCTCCCATCCCCTCCACTCTAAACTGCAGGCTTGGGAAATGGTTCCCCAAATGAAGAAGCTGGAGGCCCAGGGTATGCAAAGAATGAGAGAAGGAAAGCAAACCTCTTCAGACAGGAGTAGAGCTCTTCCTGTTACTCCCCCTTTGCACAGAACCTGGAGGAAGTTGCGTTAACACGTGCTGGAGTGCTTCTCCAGTGATGCCAAAGCGACCATGAAATATATGTAGAATTGGATAATGAATCAGTAATTAAAGTGAGTATGCTAGGGGAGGGTGGAGAAGCACATTTCACCAAATGTTCTTCTTTTTAAAAACTGGGAGATATCTACAAAATGTATAAATCATTTTCACAGCTCACCTCAAAATGGGCTGCAGGAACTGGAGGAAAATCACTTCTGCAGAGGTAAAGGTTTTTGTTTTGCAATCCTGAAGGCAGACGGAAACAACTTAGATTGACTTGGCTGTGATTTTAAATTTATTCTTAATAGTGATTACAAAGTATCTACTTCATCTAACTGTTGGTACATAGTCTTTCGACTTTTAGTTATTGCCTAAAAGTAAGTGGTAACTTGATTTTGCCTCAGTAATTTACAGAGCCTTTAAAGAATGATGACTTTCTTTTCTTTTATTTAGCAAGCACATTATCTATTTCTAGAATTTGCTCTCTATTAATTGAAGAAAGCTGTTATTTTACCTATAGGTGGTAGGATTATTTTGTTAGCAATAACGGAGAAGTACTTAAGCCAACAAGAGCAAAACATGAAACTACATCCTGGTGACACACAAGAATCTCAAGATCAGAGATATAGTTGGACCTCAGGAATAGACTGAGAAAACTGATAATCTTAACTGAAAATTATTAGCACCATCTTTCTCTTGCACATTTTGCTGCTTTCTAACCATGTTTTTTTCCCCTTCTATACACCTATGTTCCATTGTTCTTAGAATACAGGATGGGAAATAGAGTTTCTTTTAGTGCACAGTTTTATTATTTCAGGTCCAGCTGAACAAGTGATTTTTTTTTTAAGAGGCAGGGCTTCACTTTGATGTGGGGGTTGGAGTGTAGTGGTGCAAACATAACTTATAGCTGATTGCAGCTCAAATTCGTAGACTGATCCTCCTATATCAGTTTCCCTAATAGCTAGAATTATAGGTGTGCACCACCATACCTGCCTATTACTTTTTTTTGAGACAGGTTGGTCTTGAACTCCTGGCCTCAAGTGATCCTCCTGTCTGGGGTCTCCCAAAGTGCTGGGATTACAGGCATTGTAATCCCAGCACTTTGGGAGGCTAAGGCAGGCGGATCACGAGGTCAGGAGTTCGAGATCAGCCTGGCCAAAATGGTGAAACCCCATCTCTACTAAAAAATGCAAAAATTAGCCAGGAATGGTGGCACGCGCCTGTGGTCCTAGCTACTTGGGAGGCTGAGGCAGGAGAATTGCTGGAACCTGGGAGGCGGAAGTTGCAGTGAGGCAGGATCATGCCACTGCACTCCAGCCTGGGCAACAGAGTGAGACTCTGTCTAAAAAAAAAAAAAAAAAAAAAAAAAAAAAAAAAAAAAAAAAAAATTACAGGCGTGAGCCACCATGCCTGGTCAAAAATCATCTGATCTTTGTCATCTGTCTCTGTTTCTCTTTCTCCTACCTCCCATTTGAGGGGTGAAACTTTGGCCCAGTTTTGTCTCTTATAGCTAGGGTACTGGAATTAGTCATATGATTATGGGTGCTGGAGGATGGAGGTATGAGGTATGGGGAGTCACCAAAGAAAGGGAAATGGAAGGGAAATTGTGAGCTATTAAGACAACTTATTTTATATATATATATATATATATAGAGAGAGAGAGAGAATAGACAACTTATGTTATATATGAATATAGATTCATATAATATGTAATATATAATAAATATATAACATATATAATATAAATATGAGTGTGTGTGTGTGTATATATATATAGAGAGAGAAAGAGAGACATGTGGTAAGAAACCAAGGAAGAGTACAGTCCCATCAGGACTTATGTCTTGGGAAATTTACTTCAACAACACTTAACAGTTATAAAAGCTCTTAACATCAGTCCTAAATCAAGTCCAATGATAGGGATAGACATTAAGAACATCAGTTCTATGATAGGGATAATAGTATCTGCACTGTACCTACTAAATGGGGAGTCATGAGGATTAAATGAGATGATGTTTCTGAAGTGCTCAATCAGTACCCCACCTAGAGAAAGTTTCCTAATATGTGGTAGCTATTGTAGTTGTCAGTATGAGTTTTCCAAGTTTGATATTATCAGTCCATTCTCTCATTGCTATGAAGAAATAAGTGAGGCTGGGTACATTATCAAGAAAAGAGGTTTAAATTGGCTCATGATTCCACAGGCTGTACAGGAAGCACAAGGCTGGCATCTGCTTAGCTTCTTGGGAGGCCTCAGGAAAATTACAATCGTCGTGGAAGGGGAAGGGGAAGCCAGCACTTCACATAGCTGGGTCAGAAAGAAGCGAGATGGGGAGGTGCCACACACTTTTTTTTTTTTACTCTTTAAATTTTACTTATTTATTTAATTTTATTATACTTTAAGTTCGGGGATACATGTGCAGAACATGCAGGTTTGTTACATAGGTGTACATGTGCCATGGTGGTTTGCTGCACCCATTAACCCATCATCTACATTAGGTATTTCTCCTAAGGCTGTCCCTCCCCTGGCCCCCTACCCTCCAACAGGCCCTGGTGTGTGATGTTCCCCTCCCAGTGTCCATGTGTTCTCATCGTTCAACTTCCACTTATGAGTGAGAACATGTGGTGTTTGGTTTTCTGTTCCTGTGTTAGTTTGCTGAGAATGATGGTTTCCAGTTTCATCCATGTCCCTGCAAAGGACATCAACTCATCCTTTTTTATGGCTGCATAGTATTCCATGGTGTATATGTGCCATATTTTCTTTATCCAGTCTATCATTGATGGGCATTTGGGTTGGTTCCAAGTCTTTGCTATTGTGAACAGTGCCACAATAAACATATGTGTGCATGTGTCTTTACAGTAGAATGATTTATAATCCTTTGGGTATATACGCAGTAATAGGATTGCCAGGTCAAATGGTATTTCTGGTTCTAGATCCTTGAGGGATTGCCACACTGTCTTCCACAATGGTTGAACTAATTTACACTCCCACTAACAGTGTAAAAGTGTTCCTGTTTCTCCACATCCTCTCCAGCATCTGTTGTTTCCTGACTTTTTAATGATTGCCATTCGATCTAGTGTGAGATGGTATCTCATTGTGGTTTTGATTTGCATTTCTCTAATGACCAGTGATGATGGGCTCCTTTTCACATGTTTGTTTACCACATAAATGTCCTCTTTTGAGAATTATCTGTTCATATCCTTTGCCCACTCTTTGATGGGGTTGTTTATTTCTTGTAAATTTGTTTAAGTTTTTTGTAGATTCTGGGTATTAGTCCTTTGTCAGATGAATATATTGAAAAAATCTTCTCCCATTCTGTAGGTTGCCTGTTCACTCTGATGATAGATTTTTTTACTGTGCAGAAGCTCTTTAGTTAAATCTCCTTAAGCTGATAAGCAACTTTAGCAAAGTCTCAGGATACAAAATCAATGTGCAGAAATCACAGGCATTCCTACGCACCAATAATAGACAAGCAGAGAGCCAAATCATGAGCGAATTCCCATTCACAATGGCTACAAAGAGAATAAAATACCTAGGAATACAACTTACAAGGGATGTTAAGGACCTATTCAAGGAGAACTACAAATCACTGCTTAAGGAAATAAGAGAGGACACAAAAAAATGGAAAAACATTCCATTCTCATGGATAGGGAGAATCAATATCGTGAAAATGGCCATACTGCCCAAAGTAATTTATAGATTCAATGCTATCCCCATCAAGTTACCATTGATTTTCTTCATAGAATTAGAAAAAACTACTTTAAATTTCATGTGGAACCAAAAGAGTTCACATAGCCAAGGCAATCCTAAGCAAAAAGAACAAAGCTGGAGGCATCATGCTACCTGACTTCAAACTATGCTACAAGGCTACAGTAACCAAAACAGATATATAGATCAATGGAACAGAACAGAGGCCTCAGAAATAATGCTACACACCTACAACCATCTGATCTTTGGCAAACCTGACAAAAACAAGCAATGAGGAAAGGATTCCCTCTTTAATAAAAGGTGCTGGGAAAACTGGCTAGCCATATGCAGAAAACTGAAACTCGAACCCTTCTTTACACCTAATACAAAAATTAACTCAAGATGGATTAAAGACTTAAACATAAGACCTAAAACCATAAAAACCCTAGAAGAAAACCTAGGCAATACCATTCAGGACATAGGCACGGGCAAAGACTTAATGACTGAAACACTAATAGCAATGGCAACAAAATGCTACACACTTTTAAACAACCAGATCTCATTAGAACTCACGCGCTGTCATGAAAACAGCACCAAGGGGGACATCTGCTCCCATGATCCAATCACTTCCCACCAGGCTTCACCTTCAACATTGGAGATGATACAAATTATATGTGACATGGATCCAAACCATATCAGACATGTTTCTGTTCTCCAAAGGTGAACAAGTCGTTTATAGCAAACATGGTAGACTGTATTTTCAGAAATGGCCATAGCAGTATTTCTGACCCTACATGCTCTTCTGGATCATAGCCACACCCAACAAGAGGTGGACTTATTTCCCTTTCTTTTGAATTTGGGTGGGTCTTTATGACTGCCTTAATCAACAGAATGCATCACAAATGATACAAAGTGATGCTAGATCTTAAGATACAATACATTCCACCTAGGGCCAGCTTCACGAGCATGGGATTTGTGCAATCACACAGGGTCCTGCACTCAGAAGGGCCTCATATTGGTTGAATGCTCTACTGTTATTGTTTTGAAATTCTTGGTATTTTTGGACAAGGGGCTTTATATTTTCAGTTTCCACTGGGCTTTACAAATTATGTCACCAGTCTTGCTTCCACCTCGCTCTCTATCACTTGGGACACATACCTTGTATGCCTGTACACATCATGCTGGAGACATGGAGAAGCCATGTGGAGATTCCAATGGTATATAAAGAGAGGACATTCAGATGTTTCTTCTCTCTGAGGAGCCGTATTTTTGCTAAGACTTGAAGTCTATAAAACAGCTAATCAAGTGTATACTGGGGAAGCTAGAAGCTAGAATGTTCAAAGACCCTGAGGTCAGAAAGGACTTTGCATTTTGGCTCCGTTTCAGGGACTGTGTTAATGTCTTTTTGTAATTGGTGGAAAGTTTGCATATGAAGTCCTAGAAAAACTTCAAGAAAACTTGAGAAAATATATTTATTTGTCTTTTCAAAAAATTAAGGCTTAGAAGTTTCATTTCTTCATTACCAGACTCAGGCTTTCTCTCCTTTTCCTCTGTTCCTCCCTCTGAATAATTTTACATCTGTGATCTAGGTTTTTTTTTTTTTTTAAAAAAAACATAATCTTAAATGTTACAGAAAAAACCAAAACACTTGTTTTGTGTAAATACAAGAAAAACATATCTTTGATTAACTGAGATGGCTGTGTAAAGTAATATTTAAATGATATAGCATTTACAAAAAACAAATAAAAAAATATAGCATTCACTAAAATCCAAGCTATGAAAGATTCTTTTAGAGTTTGTTTATACATTCAGTTAATATATATTTGTTATATTCTTCTCATGTTGATGACATAGTGCTTGGCCCTGGAAACACTCTCTGCTCTCTGGAGATGTTAAGAATCTAGAATATAGCCATGGTTTGAATGTGTCTCCAAAAGTTCATGTGTTGGAAACCTAATCCCCAAGGCAACAGTGTTGAAAGCTGGGACTTTTAATAGGTGATGAGGTCATAAGGGCTCTGCCTTCATAAATGGATTAATGTCGTTATTGTGGGAGTGAGTTATTTATTTTGGGAGTGGGTTAGTTATTACAGGAGTTGGCTCTTGATAAAATGATGAGTTTGGCTCTCTTTTCTCTCCATGTCATGTTTACTCTCTTGCCCTTTCACCTTTCACTGTGGGATGATACAGCATGAAGGTCTTCGCCACATGTGGGCCCCTTGATCTTGGACTTCCCAGCCTCCAGAGCTGTAAGAAATCAAAATCTGTTCTTTATAAATTACCCAGTTTTGGGTATTCTGCTATCACAGCATAAAATGGACATTTAGGCTGTAGATAAAATATGGGCAAGTACAGCAGTAATTATATAGTTATTATATAGTAAAGACTCTGAACGGGGAGGTACAGGTGCTGAAGCATCTAATATGGATTTAGAATGAAGTCAGTGATTATTTCAATGTGAACATAGCACCATTATTGGATAAGGTAACATAGATCTTATAATTTCAAGGAAAATGTTACTATGGATTATTTACTTTGTGGCTTATTTATGATCAATATTTAATCTTAGATTGCCTATCTCCTAATTCTGTGACACATATTTAGGAATACTTAGCAAATTACTAAAGGGACAAATCTACTATAAAATACTGTTACCCAAATGAATCACAAAATGTAATACAAATAACATTTGGTTGATCTGTTATTGGAGATTCTGTAAGGGAAAGTGCCTAGCATAAATTCTAATAAGTATGCATTAATTATTGGTTTATTTGTTTCTACTTTTAAAAAGTACTCTATGAGTGTAGAAAGTTGATTAGATTCAGAAACTTAGGACATTAAGAAGAATATGAACAATAGGAAAGGCAGAAAATAATAAAATTGACAGGAAAAGGTATGAAATCAGGAACTTGTCTATTTTGCTGTAAATTTATATTTTTTCTTTCATTCTGAGTCATAATCTGTGGTTTTTATCACTTACACATTGGAAAAACAATGCTTTCAAAGTCTTCGTGACAACTCTACAGAATATAAAATGAAATAAATCAGTGAGGAGATGCTCCCTCCTAATAATAAAAATTTCCCTCTCAAGATCTGTTTACTGATACTGGAACCATTTCCTTGAACCACTCTCAAAATTAAGTATTTTTTTTTTTTTAATTAATGGGACTCCTAATTGTGTTGTGAAACTGCATATTAACTTTTTTTTCAAGGGAAAAATCAGTTTGTCTGAGAACACAGTTGGCATTTTAATTATATGCTTTAAACACTTCCCTACAGATGCCAGGCAGCTATTTATTTTCTGGATTTTTTTCCCCCTAAGTCTCTGGTTGTTCGCACAGATGAGTTTTATTTAAACATATGATGAAAGTCAATAACACTCAAAGTTTATTTTAAGAATGTTTCCTGGGAGGGATTGCATTGGGAGTTATACCTGATGTAAATGACGAGTTGATGGGTGCTGACAAGTTGATGGGTGCAGCACACCAACATGGCACAAGTATACATATGTAACAAACCTGCACGTTATGCACATGTGCCCTAGAACTTAAAGTATAATAATAATAATAATAAAAGAATGTTTCCTTTACACCCTCTCCTTCATGTACACAAGGGGGTCTCTAATGTGGTTGGAATGAGGGTGGCAAAGGTTACCAGAATTACCTGGGGTAACTTTTTCAAGCTGTCCATATCCTTTGCTCTTATCTAGATTTAGAAGCCCTTAAATATATATGTAAAACACCCTACCTCACCTTTAATTCCTGAGACTGAAAACTGTAAGTCAGAATTAGTTGGGCAGTTAGAGAAAGAGAATAGCAATCTTAGAATACTAGTAGATGTAGAAGGGGAATTAAAGGCAATCTTGCTCAACTGTTATTTTACAGCTAAGAATGCAGAGGCACAGAGAGCTTCAACAACTCAAATTTGGCAGGACTTTAACCAGAACTGCTGTCTCCTGACTCCACATTTCATTCTTTTCCATAAGACCACACTTGCTGCTCCCTTAGTTCATATTAGATAGTGCACATAACACCAATATGGAAACTCCAGCAAGCCAAGATGGATATACTTTTGTGGGTACAACGAAAAGGAGATTTGGAAGATAATTTCTGCTAATAGAAGACAGAATGCTTCTTGTAACCTCAGTTGATGTAATTATACAAACTTGAGGGTTAGATGACAAGGTGAAGGGTTGTGGGGATAGTGGGACAGGAAGTGTGAGTGGCACAGGCAACATTGATCTGTTGCAGTGTCAGTCTCTAATCATTCAATCAGCTATGTATTGAACTAGATTCTATATGAGCTAATAAAAGTATCACGTGGTGGTACTCTATGGCTGGCACCACATTTTATAACCTCACTGAGAGATGGAAAAACACGCAGAAGATATATTGAAACTAGGTAGATTGGTAACCTTCACAAGGTCCTTGTGTGTCTTGTTTACTATCTTGTCTCATACATAGAACAGTACCTGGTATATACTAGATGTTTAATAAATATTGATCTAATAAGTTATTAATGTATGATTAAGATCGTAGATAAATACAACAACAAAAAAAATCTCTAGGATTTTGGAAAGAGGCTGTAACCACCTGGGAAAACTTCATAGAAAATGAGTTTAAGATACTGAGAATGGAACCACTAAGAAGTAGAAAAGAGAAGATATTCTTGTGAGGGAGAACAAGGGCTGGGAGGGGAGGAAGCATGGCCAAAGCAAAGAGGTGGGCATTAGTAAGGTATGTCCCGTGTTCTGGGGCTAATGAGAAGACAATCTTAGCTTTATTTCTTTTTACTTGGAATGATATATATTATTTATAAGGTTAAGTGAGATTTTACAAAGCCTTAATGCCTAGGCTGGCACTGGAGCTGGAAATTGGAACCACTAAAGTTTGGGGATTTGGTAATGACAGTGAGGTCTTTGAGCTGCACTGAAGCTGGTCTCTTAGGACAACAACATTTAGAGGAGAAAGGAAGGTAAAGAAGGCCTAAGACAGTCAGGGGAAGGGAGACTCCCCATTCATTGACCTGTCAGTTCAGGCCTGGGCTCTTGCCATCTGTGATCCCATTCATCAAAATTTGGTTAGGTACCCAAAGCTTATGTGAAGAACAAAGCGTTTGGAATAAATTTGTGGGAACTTCTGATAATCACTGTAGATGAGATAGAATACAATTTTGGAAAAAGTCATTAGGTTTTGAAGAAAAGTTAAAATATTTTTAAAGAATATGAAGAATTGGAGCAATTTCTCTGAGAATTAGACATTCTGAAGCTATATATTAATATTTACTTATCGGCTCCTTAAATGCAGCACATTTCTGCTGCTAAAATATTAAGACAAGAGCAAAGTGAGGGGGGGTGGAAAAATAGTTTCTTAATACTATTCATATATTCACTGGGTGTCCCCATCTTTGAAAGCCCATGTACAGGATTTTATGTTGTGGATCACTGGCAACAATATAAAGTCGCAGATAGAGAGTATAAAGGTTATACCCTGCTGTGGCTCCTTTTTCTTGCAATTTACTGGCCATTGCGACATACAAATCAAGTCACAATGGAAATATCTATATTTAAAAACTCCAGACTATTTCAGGAGCAAAATTACTCATGACTGAGTTACAACTGGATGCATCAGCTCATTTAGCAGTTGCCTCCTTAGCTTTGAAACATCAACTGTGACATAAATCAAGATGTACATTAACAAGGATGGTATAAAACATCTGTGAATTCTAAATAAGGGAAAAATCACATTAGTCACTATGCAAACAATGTTTATGATAATTTATATAAAGGCAGGAGGTAGCCAGGAACTGAAACAGACAAAAGAACTGAAATAGACGTCTTATCCCAATGCAAATAGTAAACAAAAGGAACTGTCTGTCTTCTCATTTTTTTTCCTGAACATGTAAGGAATAGTTATACCAACTGAATAATTTCATTTCTATTGAATTAAGAGAAAAAGGCTCTTCTTGAAAGAAGGGAACATAATTTCTTCTTGAAGCACATAAGTCCTGGCAAATAATCCTCTGAGTGTCTAAACCATCACATGCTACCCCTGTGGCGTCAGCTGGAACAGTTTGCTGCTCATTTCTGAATGCAAACTGTGTCTCTAAAGTTCTTGACTATGGTCAACTTCAAAGAAAGATAAGTCCTAAATACCCCATACAAAAAGAAATCGGCCTCCTAACCCCAAGCATGGTCATTGTAAGTACCTTTCGGCATCAAATAACTTATGTGTCTGATTGCATTATGTTCTGAGCTGATGTATTTCTACTACTAAATAAAAACTGAAGATGGTTGAGTGTATGCATCATGAAATATTAAGAGAATTTTTCAAGTTATCATGCCCTTTCTTTTCCCTGGATAATGACATATGAAATTAATCAAGTGGCCTAAGGAATCACAAATGCAGGGAGTTGTGGAGCTAAGAAACAGGTCGTCTTCTTTCTTTGTCTTCCTTAACGTCATCAAAGTTCTTATTTCAACAAGCAATGTACCTGAAGTTAGCAGTTTGTTTCATCTATAATTTGTGCTGTATAACAATGAGAATGATGTTCTCGTTATTCTTGGTATATCAGGCTGTTCCTATCCTTGCCCCCATTAACAATAAAAACCCATGCAGTTTTCAGCCGTTATCATTTTTCTCCTGATAAACCATCTGTGACATGGAGACCTTGATGCCGAGAGTTCTGGCCACAATGCTCAATAGACTATGCATACAGCTTTTTCAGAGGTAATCACTTAAAAAAAAAAAAATACCAGCTCCAGTGTTATTCTTCTCTCCTATAAGTTTTGTCTTGCTCCTTTTTATACATCTAATGTAATGTGAGTTCACATCAATTCAGGCCAAGGCATTTTGCCTGATAATAGAAACTACATCTAAGGCTAGTGCTTAAGTAGGTGCTAGAGCTGTCTTTCCCCTTAATTCCAGCTGCTCTTGATGCTGTATTTAATGCAATAACTAGAAAAAAATGTTCTCACTACAGAGCTGCTTTGTCCCTATTTCATTGTCTTTCCTTATAGGGTTCAGAAATCATCTGTCTTTTGGATAGACTAGTCCCCTGTAAACTGATCTTGACTCAAATAAAAAGGAATCAGGTGACAAACTTGTATCCCCACCCAACTGGTTTCATAAATAAATAAGAACATGTGGCTCCAGAGCCTGCTGGTTTTGACCTCAAGCCTTTATAAGCTGAAGGCTATTACAAAGTGATATGCAGATAATATCTAAAAATCAGTTATAGAAGTAGATCTAAAATAGAGGTTAATAGATCAATTCTTTTGTGTGTGCATGTATTAATCAGGATTCTTCAGAAAACCAGAACCAATGGGATATGTATATGTATATAGAGAGATTTATTTTAAGGAATTGGCTCATGCAATTGTGGAGGCTTGGTGAATCCAAAATCTGATGGGCGAAGCTGGCAGGCTGGAGACTCAGGAAAGAGTTGCAGTTTGCGTCTGGAGACAGTCTGCTGGCAGAGTTCCTTCTTTCTAGGGGGAAATCATCTTTGTTCTATTAAGGCCTTCAACTGATTGTTTGAGGCCCACCCAGATTAGGGAGGGTAATGCTTTACTCAGGTCCACTGATTAAAATGTTAGTCCTATTCAAAACACATCTACACAGAAACATCCGGAATAATGTTTGACCAAATACCTGGGTACTTCGTCCTATACAAACTGACACATAGAATTGTCTATCATAGTGCACATATACTCCTTAATGTTACATAAAGAACACCCATACTTTAGTATCCCTTCAGAGATTTACAAAAGCGTAGAAAATCATTTGAGCAGGCAATGCTTCTATTTTCCATGCACGTCCCAAGGACAAGAGATTACGTTTTAAAATTGTAGCTGTGGACTGTTACTGCATATAAACTCAGGAAGTCCTCCACTGTCCACCCTCAGTTGTCATACCTGGTGTTCTGTTGTCCCATTCCATTTCTTGGGGGAGTGGAGCTTCCTGTATTAGTGGACATCTGTAAGCCTCATTAAATAGTCACTTAGAAAGTAACTTTAATGTTTATCTTGAAGTAAGAAATGAGGTTGCTGCTTCACAGAAATAATTTTAATTTTTTGAAATTATAAAATATGAACACTCTATATGTATATGTGTGTGTCTGTGTATATGAACTTTTATTTTTTACCAAGGCAGTGAGTATCTATAAATAGAAAAAAAAATTATCTTCAGCTCATAATGCTTTGGGGGGTGAACTACATTTTATCTTTTTAGTTGAATTTTCTCTTCCCTTTGGGAGCATCTGAACCAACAACAAAACTAGGCCCAGAAGACTGCATCTCCCCTGTTACGTTCTGGGCTTCCTCCTTTGTTCTTAGCTTTCTTAATCTAACTGGGGCCCCCTCTTTTTGACTTATCAAAAAAAAACATAAACATGGAAAGAAATATCAAGCTGAAGAAGGAATGTGCATTTGAAGGAAAAAAAAAAAATGTCCTTTCATGCATCAGTTGAAAATGGAAGTCCAGGGCTCTACTGTTCCTAGAACATGAGCAGTCATCAGCTCATTTGAGTCATACTATTAATATGAATGATATGAAAATGAGGTCAGTGTAATTGTTTTTTTGAAGTGGGCTTGTACCAAGCCTCATTTTGTTGTATATCCCATGAGATTTTTATATTTTTAGTAATAATAAGAACAGGTCAGATTATACTGTAGAAAGTGAGAATTTAAACTGTATCTTACTGGCAATAAACTGGTCCTTTGAAATAAATTATCTCTTATAGGTAGTTTGGCTTTTTGGGAAAGATAATTTCCCTCACATGAATTAAGAGGAGAAGTTTATTACTTGTCTTATTATGCATGAGATCAACTCCCAAAATAACTATGCTAATAACCAGATAAAAACATTACAGAGACGTAAATACTAATATCATATGGGGAGAATTTTATAACTTTTGGAGATATTTCTCATCTAGTCTAATTTAATTGTTCTCATAGCTGGGAGATGTTATCAGCATCTGAGTTGAACATTAAAAGTAAAACTGAGCAAAACAAATGAAGCAAGATATCTTTTGAACAATAATATTTAGAAATATTTGCACTTAACTTTCACAACAAATTTTAAACTTCCTTTGCTAGCTGCCATGGCCCAGAAATTTGACTAGAGACAAAGCCTGTTTTATTTTTAGTTTTGTCCATATTTAATGGTAAGGCATGTCTTTGAATCACAACCATTTTCATTTGCAAAATAGGTGATACGAGTTCAGTGTATGAACTAGGGAAATGGAAAACAATATTTAATAATTGCGTGCTCTGGGAAAACATATTATGATACAGACATTAAATTCAGAGTCGTTTTAACTTCTCCAGAGAATATGAGAATTACTAAATCAGTTACCAGATATTTTCAAATGTTCATTTTGCTAATTTGATACAAGTCCTAGAGAATAGTTCAAATGATGACCTATGTCAAATACTCTGGAGATATATGTTAGGAAGAATAATCATAGATCAGAAAGAGCTTCTATTCATCCAACAAATATTTATTGATGGCTTACTATGTGCTTTATGTCCTGTGTTAGATACTAGGAATATCATTTTATACAGCAGAAACATGGTCCCTGCTTTTGTGGGACTTCAAGCCCAGTGGAGGAGATACACAGTATACACACATACATTCACACATGTATGTGCATGCCCTTTGTGATGAGTGCTATGAAAGAGAAGTTTGGTGCTGTTTGAGAGAATAACCTTGGTGGTGGTGGTTGGGATGGTGGACTATACACAGGAAGATCATGAAATGGTCTCTGTGATTTGATATTTATGCTATGATGTGAAGGTTAAGGAGACTGCCGTGCAAAGAATGAAAGAAAAAGCATCACGGAGAGAAAGAAGAGCATGTGTGAAAGCCCTAAGACAGGAAAGACCTTGGCAAATTTCTGAAATTGAAAGGCAGCCAAGGGACTGGAGCCCAGAGAGCAAGAGGGATAGTAGGGGCTGAAGGGTGAGAAGGGGTTTGGACTTGTAGTGTCTGTATCATCATGACCATTCCAGGCATTAGTGTCTTACTCTAAATGCAAGTGGAAGCCATTGAAAGGTTTTTCACAAGGACATGTATATGACCATTCAGGCAAAGGTGAAAGCTCATGCTATTTATTTCATGGTTTTAAATGTAGTGTATTTTGTTATTCTTTGACATATGATATTCTTGTTTCTTTTTATTTTCTTTAGAGTCAACTTTGGTAGAGAAGTAGCCGTTATCTATAATAATTACCTAAGAGAGAGGGGAAATTCTACAATTTGACCTCGAGAAATTTGCTTAGCCCTTCTTTTCCATGCCAGAACTCTCAATTTTAATGACATATGCAAAGCTATTTTTAAGGCAGTGATCCAAGAAGATATGACTATATATTTTCTAAAGGTCTATTAAAGAGTACTATTCTTCAAAGGTAATCTATAAATATACACCATGATTTTCAAAATATCATTCCCAAACCATTTTATCAAAGTTATTGTTTACTATTTTGTTTGATTGCACAGTGGTGTTGTTCCTTCAGAGACTTTTGGGGAAGACAGGAGAAGGAGAGAGCATATGGAGGATGTCATGATGAAATAATGCTTCCCACGGAAGTGTAAGGAAATATTTCTTTGGTTCTGTACCAGGCAGAAACCCAATGCAAATGAAGCATTAAGAGCATTACTATTTCCCATGAAAGATCATGAGTATTTCATGGTTGTATTAGTTCATTTTCACACTGCTATAAAGAATTGCTTAAGAGTGAGTAATTTATAAAGGAAAGAGGTTTAATTGACTCACAGTTCCACATGGCTGGACAGGCCACAGGAAACTTACAGTCATAGTGGCAGGCACAGGGGAAGCAGACACCTTCTTCAAAAGGTGGCAGGAGGAATAAGTGCCAAGTGAAGGGGGAAGAGCCCCTTGTAAAACCATCAGATTTCATGAGAACTCACTATTATGAAAACAGCATGGAGGAAACTGCCCCCATGATTCAATTACCTCCACCTGGTCTCTCCCTTGACATGTGGGGATTATGGGGATTACAATTCAAGATAAGATTTGGGTGGGGACAGAAAGCCTAACTATATCAATGGTGATTCTGTTTGTATCTATTCTTTAAATTAACTTGTTGTAAATGAAAGAATGGAGTTTCTTGCTTCAAGTGGAGGAAAAAAAATCATAATATTCTATCCTTTAAAAAACGAGGTGTCTTATACTGATAAAAGAAATTATAAAATATGACAGGAAATGTATATGGACCACGGGTTTTTTCTAAAAGTGAAAAATATTTTTTGTGTTCACAAATCTATAGTTTATATAACCAGAGTCTCGAATCCATAAGTAATCTTGAAAAAGCCTTACAGCCTTTGTCCACTTCTCTGGTTCTCAGTTTTCCCGTAGGAAAAGGCAAAGATGAAGTGGCTAGGGAGGTGCGTTATTGTTCACATCCGGTGTAACTTTCTTGCCCTGAGTTACTAAGCAAGTGGGATTGGCTCGGTCTAGGCACTGCTGTGGAGCTGCAGTGGACTCTGTGCTTTTGCCTCTAAGGTTTAGAGTAGAAAGTTACAGCCAGCTCTGAGATTTTCCTTCACTCCTTAGAAAGTTCAAGGAAGAAATTACACACGCGGTGGTCATGATTGACTACAGTGAACAGGAAGGAGACTAAGAGACCATAAGGTGGTTTCCATTAAGGGGAAATTTTACTCCAGGGGCACATTATGGTTAAGTTTCTTGGTTAACAGTCTCGTAGTTTATTAGTCTCTGACCTTGTGCTGCTGATTTGCAGCTTTGAAACCTGCTCCTGCTTCAGTGTCCTCTTGCTTTGCCTGCTTTTGAAAGAAGGAAAAGAATAAAACACTGAACTTATGATTACACTGATTTTACACTAAAATGTGGGGTTGAAGTTGGTGTGTAGGGGTTGTGGCCACTTTTAACTGTGGCTAGTATTGGATTCATTTTTTAAAAAGTGTAGTTCTGTTGAACATTATCTTCTGATACATGCATAATTTTATCACAAACTCCAGATAAAGCATCTGAATGGAAATAATACTTAGAGATATCTTCACAGAAGTCATTTCTTGTGTTTTCTGAACTAATTGTTAAATAAATTCTATGAGCTAGATAATATTCCAATTTTAGGAACAAAACCAAGGCTGAGAGAAATTAAATCACTTACTCAGAGTCACAAGTAATAACTATTAGGGCAGGGAATGTCTTATAAGTGAGTGAGATTAGCAGTCATAGACTTGTCGGTTTTTCCCTTGCTTCACCAGCATGCTAAAGCCATCATTTTTGCAATATTAAATATAGAGATAACGAGGGCATAACACAATCAGAATAAAGCATAAATGTTTATCTTTAACGTATTAAAAATATGTCTGTTGTGTATTCACGGCAACAATTAAGCTCCTGGTCAGGCCAAAGGGTGAGAATGTTTAAATGAGTGTTTTTCTGCCACCCATTATCAACTAGGAAAATCAATACTAATGGGGGAAGCACAAGAGCAATGACTAAGTTCGTTACACGTGATCAGAAAGCGAAACACCTCTACCATGTTAATGTAGCTTTCAATTTATGGTGACATTTACTGAAAATACTCTGCAATATTTGGCAAAGTTAAAAGAGAGATTGTTCCCCAATTAACCAGAGCATCAAAGAGTGAAGATTAGGGAGGGAAGTGGTATCTTTTTTTTAAGAAGCAAAATGTTGGAAAGGTCAGGCTTTGAGTGAGCTAACCTCCACCACTTTTAGTATTCAGGTTGACTAATGAGCGCTTCACTCATCATTCTAATGGATGCATTTACACTAGGAAAGAATAATAAAATGCTCCTCAACAATGGGGGGGCCAATGTCAACTTTATACTACACACAATCATTTCTCTATTATCTAAGCTATCCTTAATAAATTAGAGTTGAATATAAGCTGCCATCCTATACTATAATCATTTTACTCAATGTTTTGGATTATTTCATCGAATCAATCATTTAACAAATATTTATTGAGCTTCTACCATGTGCCAAGACCTGTTCTAGACTCAGGAAACTAGTATACAAAGCCCTTGACCTCATGGAAACTTTATTCTAATATATCTTTACACGAATTATCTAAATATAGTTTAGAAAAGTACTTTTCTTGCATCTGATTCTTCTTCTTGGGGTGGTAACATTTTCCCCTTCTGAACATAGAATTTACACTCCATTAAAGCAACTGCATAGACCTAGCAATATGTCATGCAATATGTGAATCCTCTCTATGTGAAGAAAATCAACAGCTGTAAAAGTTTAAATCTGTGGGAGGTTACTAGGATGAATAATACAACTTCTACCCTCTCCCTACTTTCTTCTTATACGTTGTGTCACCTTGGGAAAAAAAGTTTCTCTTTTGGCATTGCATACAATTTCAAGGATCTAAAATGCAAGAAACAAATTTTATGCCAAAGTACTATCTGTAACGTTAATGTTTTTTAAGTCCTTGCTATTCAGGTGGCAAATAAAGTTTTGTTAGAAATAGTGGGGCCTAAAAAAATACACTATTACTTACTGTTTTGTTTGTGTGTTTTAGTGAGTCCCATGAAACTCTAATGTCTTGGGAATATGTTTTCCCCCCATGTATCAACAATGAACATTTTGGGAGACATTCTTCTCTTAAAAAGATGAACTCTTGACCATTGCAGAAAGAGGATTCCCTCAAGATTTTGCTAGGATGCTCTTGTGTTATATATTCTAATATCCTGAAGAAGTGCATAATTATAGTATTGCCCACCTTCTTTTTTTTTTTTTTTTTTTTTATCATTGGCTTTTATTCTGCCTGCCATCTTTTTCTGAACTTGCAAGATTTTTTATTCGGCCTCCCCTTGCTACTGAACAGTTTGTTTTCCTCTTCCTAAGGAAAATACGATCTATTGTATCCTACCATTTTCTATCTTGTTTGCAGTGTACCCGTTCCTCTAGGATTCTAAGGATGTTTTAAATTTCTCACTGTGATAATACAACATTTGCAATTTCTAGTTTTCATCAAAAATATGTTTAAATGAGGATTAAGTTATGTCACATGCTGAGTTTTGTCTTTCACATTTGTGCTCTACCTTGACAACAACATTTACTTGTAAGAAACCAAAATACTAGCTTTCCCATTCTCAGTATTATCTACATTTCTATTAAGAGCCACATAACACAAAGATGGCTTCCGCTTTTTATTTAAAGACCTGATGCTTCTTCAACTATCAAAACATATCCAAAGTCTGCCTCTCCTGGCACACTAATGTCTACAGAACACTTTTCAAATAAGAAGTAAAATACTGCAACTTGTTTTGATAAAGCCCATATTGTATTAAGATAAATGTTAATTTTAAGTGAAACTTGTAGTGATTTTTTCAAATAATAAATAGAGATTTAAAAACAGCCCTTTTCTAATGTCAAGGAGGTTTGAAAAATATGCTGAACTGCCACAAGGATGCTTCCTGGATTATTTGGTAAGTAGCCTAGAGGAAACAAATAAAATCACTAAAAAGAACTCCTAAAATAAAAGATAATCACATGTAAAATAGGAAAGATCAGTTAAAGGGGCAATTTTCTCTGTAAAGAAATTGAAATCACAGGTGAAGCAGTCAGTAAGTAATATAAGAACTTCTGATTGGGTTTGTTCTACTCACTCAGATCTCTGTGGTTATAAAATACTTTAGAACCTGTGACTTTAACTGCTGGATGCTAGGTAGAGGTTGTTTTCTTTGAAGTCTTGATTTATACAGCATTGCTTAGAGTTTACTCAGGCTCTATGAGTCTGGGGGAGCAGAGTGGAATCTTGGAAGAAGAGCAGCTGTTTCCTCGCAAATGTACATAGTTTTATGCTAGGAACTCCCCTTCCCCCAACTTTGGCTGTGAAAAACGTCTTTTGTGGAAATAAGTATGTGTATTTCTGGAAGAGAAATAAAAGCTGGTATATAAGTTTACTCTGTATATAGCACATAGACACTAAGATTTACCTGACACAAGCAAACTAATTATATCAAATTGATTAATTGGCAAAAAATAAAGTTTTTTTTTTATACTTGGTAGACCAATTATTTTATTAACTACATCTTTTTCCTTTTACATTTGGACTTCTGAGTGCTTATTTACTGCACTGAAATTGAAAAAGCTGTACATAAAATTTCTTTTTAAAGTTTAGATTTTGCAAGTGAATTTTTCATGCCCGAGTTTGTTTTTTTAATTGGCATATTGGATAATATATTCCATTGACAGGGCTAATATAAGAGATTTTTTATTCATCGTAGGTTCTCTTTCTTCATTTTTCTCCAGTAGTTAACGTTGTATACCTTTCATGCCTTATCATGGGCCACTATATTTGATAAAACATCAGTTCTATTTTTTCTCACTAAATAAATCAGCTAAATATTCTAATAAAGTCACAAATCTTTCAGAGAACACACAGTGCCAAGGCAACTGGTCTCTTCTATGTTTCCTCAGACAGCACCTTTTTTTCCCCATAATTCTTATGCAGGAGTCATTATTTTGGGTTTCAAGATTTAATGGCTAGTGAAGACATGATGGGAAGATTGTTTATCTTTAGAAGGCAGCCAAAGTGGCATTTTCCAAAGCCCTGGTTGAAAGGATACTGAGATGTTTGGGAGTGGAGTTTGGAATTGGGAATTTCCTAGATGATCCTAAAACTCTTTGGGGGAAGTTGCTATTTTAATGGATAAATAATTCCACTCGTTTAAAAAACAGACATGCTACTTCTTTAAAAAGCTGTTTCTACATCTTTCCTCCCCAATTAAAAGTCTCTCATTTTGTAGATGTGGCTTTAATTTGAAGCAATATGGTATTCTCTCCCCACCCCATTCTAACTAAACAAACTCTGTAAGAATTAGCTTTGAGTTATTCCATCTGTGGACTTTTAATTTTGTCATAAAAACACAGAAGCCTGGCAGGGAACTCTTTCCAACTGGCTACATGTATCATCTTGTCTGAAAGCTGGTTAAGTAAGTATGGCATTTAGAATGAAATAAAAAAAAAAAAACTTCATTTATGGAACTAGTTCACACGAAGTGTTTGCCCACTTCTTTGACCATCTGTTTATGTTGACAACCACCGCCCTACATTGTGCCAAAGTGCCCTTGGCTATTAAAAACAGTGTTTTGTGTGTGAGTGGTATGTGTGTCCTCGCACATGTATGTGTTTCTGGGGTGCTGTTTCCTTGAGAAACATCTTGTTAAAGGTTGAATATGGTCTATGTGGAGATATTTCAGGTCAGTTGCTGTTCAGAAAACATTGTGCTGAAAATGCTACAAGCCCACTCATTTTAAAAGGTGTTTCCCCCGCCTCCCGAATATGCTGAAATTTCTTTTAAAAGGCTATGAATATATTATCAAAATACCTGTTGAGTTTGGCTACAATGGCAATGATATTATATGTTAAAGGTGAATCAAAATATGAATCTAAACATCTCTGAGTACAGAAATACTTTGGAATGATTCAGGAATTTGAACCTGTTGGCAAGATTCATTTTGCCAACAGGAATATTGGAGCTGACATTTAATTCACCAGATGATAGGGGAAAACTTGTTTTCTATTGAACAACGTAAAGACTTTGGGAACAAGATGGCCTCCTTGGAGACGAAGGACTGTGGACAGGGGCATCATTGTCATTTTTATTGCTTTGAATAACCGTATATTAAAGGTTTTAAACAACTTATTAAAAGCCAATCAATGAACAACACTACTTCAAGCACTGAGCTGGAGAAATAAACACATTCTCAGCTGTACTAAAACTGTAATTCTAGTGAGGAGGAGACACTAATGATAAAAAAGATAAAAAGAGATGGATTTTGTCAAGTGGAGATAAAATATTTATAGGAGTTCCAAGGATAGAGAAGTCTTGGTGGGCTGCAGAGTACCAATGACAAGCCAGCTTCAATTCCTTAAATCCCTGAAATTATCTGGAATGTACATGGCAGCACCTGTGAGGCTCCAAACCTCCACTGAACATTGAAATACATATAACACCTGAGAAGCACGATGAACACAGTGAGGTTTATATACTTGAATAACTCACAGGGATAGGATGCAGGCTTAGAAACAAATTAAGTGTGTGGCTTGGGGACTAGTGTAATAAACTGTCACAGGACTCTTTTAGGTAAGGTTGAGTGCATATCCTTTGTCTGGCTCTAATCTGTAATTATTACTTTTATTATTACATTTTAATCTTCCAAGACTGATTTTCCTTTATACATTTAGTTTGTCAGCTTTTCAAATAGGTTTGCATTTTCTCAAATAATTTCCCATGTTTTATCATCAATTGCTTTAGAATTCTTTCTCAGAGCCCGGGTGTGGGCTGAATAACAGATATCATTTCTGACAGCTGTAAAGTGAGGCTAACGAACATCCCAATGAGGATGTACCGTGCCAGGTTCATCCATCCAGCTAAATTTGTATTGTGAGTGCAAATAGCTGCATGTCATGGCCCACTGCTGCCCAGGGCTGGAGTCATTTATTTAATAACTCAGTTCACAGGCATTACAGGGGAACTGTAGCATTTCATATTATTCAAGACAAATAAGAAATCAAAAAATGCTACATGGAGAAAAGTAACATTTCAGTTCTTCTGCCCATTGACTGAGGTTGTTTAAATACTAACCGTGACAGTTAGTCCTGAGGTATAAAACATTAACAATTTATACTGGGTTTGGAAACGGTACCTCCAACTGTGTCATTTGATGGCATGTAGTTTTTCTTTGGGTTTATTGGGGAGGAGTTTTAAGATGTGTTTATTTCTCTAACCTTCAGTTATTTAAAGTACAGACCATTCATGCATTTTCGCAAATTTAACTTGCTTCTAGTTGTTAATACTTAGAAATGCTTTTGAGGATATGCATTAACAACAACAAAACAGAATTCCAGTTTTAAATGTGGATTGTTTATGTTTTCAATTGTAACAAATTTTCTCTCCTTTTTTGAATTTTTTTCCTTTTGTTTATCTAAAATTAGACTAGGCATTCAGCTTTATTTTGAATACGACAAAGTTGTCATTGAAACAGCAAGCTGCAAGTAAAACAATGAAAATTAATTTTATCGGCGGGGGGGGGGGGATGTAAAAAGACTGTTAAAATAACAACATAAAGACAAACTTCTGACCAGGATGGGTGGCTCACGCCTGTAATCCCAGCACTTTCGGAGGCCAAGGCGGGCGGATCATGAGGTCAGGAGGTGGAGACCATCCTGGCTAACACGGTGAAACCCCGTCTCTACTAAAAATAGAAAAAATTAGCCGGGCCTGGTGGCGGGCGCCTGTAGTCCCAGCTACTCGGGAGGCTGAGGCAGGAGAATGGCGGGAACCCGGGTGGCGGAGCTTGCAGTGAGCCGAGATCTTGCCACTGCAGTCTGGTCTGGGCGACAGAGCGAGACTCCACCTCAAAAAAAAAAAAAAAAAAAAGACAAACTTCTGTTTAACAAAACATAGTCATAACTTAATGGCGACAAAATTTTACACTTAGGAGATATAAATGTGATGAAAACTTACTATTGTTTCTATGATTCATCTCTTGACATGTTTTATTTTACATAGTAGATTCTTGAGAAATATTTAGTCAGCAAATGAATAAATGATTTACTGTCGAATTTCAGAAGAGAGTCTTCAGCCTCTCGGTAGCAGTGGAAGCTTGGGGTGGGCCTGAGCTCACCCAAGACAAAATGAATGAAGGGCAAAGAAGAGAATGCCAAGTCAGACCCTGCCCTGGGGATCACCAACAGTGAGAAGAGAAATATAAGAAACTTGTGAAGGAGGCAGAGATATTCCAAGGAGACAAGAGGAGAACGGAGATAGGTGACCCGAGAACTGGTGAAGTAGAGAGAATTGAGAAGAAAGGATGCAGGATGTAGCAGAAATCAATTAAGCTAAGGGATCCAAAGGTCTAATGATTGCTTAGAGGGAAATATTGGAAAGAAGAATGTTGGGGTGTTTCTAAAAGGGATGGCTAGATGGCAACTTTTTGAGGAAGCAATAGAAAGTGAGGAAAAAAGACAATTTAAAAAGCTATTCTTTCTAAAACACTGGCTGGAATGTGAGGAGAAAAGGACAGACATTAACAGTGGGCAGAAGTGGAATTCAGAGTGGGAATAGTAGACATAACTGGTGGCCTTTTCATGTCCCTGAGCTCTCACCATGTCCCTGCAGGTAATTCTGAGGCCTACATTGTGTTCTGTCTGCCAGAGTCCCCAAGAAGATATAGCTGCAGGTGCACACTGTATCCTCTTACTTGATTAGAAACTTGATTAGTAACACCCCCTTTGTTGACTTCCTCCATTCCCTGTGTCACATTGCCATCCCCTACCTGAATACTTGTACCTGACTTCTTGTCTAAGGGTTTGTTTCTAAGGATCCCAGATGGAGACAGAATTTGTTGACAGGCAGGAGTTAATGGAAAGGGCAAGTCTGAAGATACAGAAAAGAGAAGAAATAATTGATAGAGCAAAGACTTCATGAATTGAGAGAGCAAGGTGGTGAGCTAGGAGTCTTGATGAGCATGGTGGAGATAGCTGTAACTGAGACCAAAAAAGTGTGGAAGGCTTGCAGAGAACTATAAAAAGTTTCAAGTCAGCTGGATGCTGTAATTGACATTGGGTAGCAAAACAAAAACAAAAAACCACCACACAAACAAAAACAACAGCAGAAACAAAAAACCGGAAGGAAGCTAAATTATCATGTGTAAAGCACTTCAAACATCATTTGTCTTATTGATATTGATATTTTACAATTTCAGGAAAAATCCACTTCAAATGTAATAGAAACTTGAAAGTTATTCTGTGCACTGCAAAACTAAAGGACAAAATTGAATTTGTTTAGAAGAAAAAAAGTTCTTATTCTTCTTGGATATCTTCACAGAGATGAGGTTTTGAAAAAGTATTTTTAAATAAACTTAATTTTCTGTGGCCTCATATGCAAAATCAGTTTTTTAAAAGTTTGTATATGAAGAGCCTTTCAAATACAAGAATAAAATATTGATAACGAATGGAGTATGGCAATTTAAAACATTTACCACGTTTTGCTTCCTTGTCTCGCTCCCTCTTTAAAACAAACAAACAAACAAACAAAAAAAAAACACAGATTGAACTGTTAACTACTTAGCAATTAAAGCCTGATGGCAGGAACCTGTGTAAAGTGAGCCCTTCATTCACCCAACATTTGCTGACAATCATGCTGTGCCAGTTGCTGTGCCAGACATTAAAGATAAATGAAAGACCTATTTCTCCCCTGAAGGAGCTGACACTTTATTTTTAATTTTTTTAATTTTTTAAGTTATTATTTTAGGTTTGAGGGTACATGTGATGTTATTATTTTAGGTTTGAGGGTACATGTGATGGTTTGTTACATTGGTAAACTTGTGTCACAGGGTTTTTTGATACAGATTATTTCCTCACCCAGATACTAAGCCCAGTACTCAATAGTTAGCTTTCATGCTCCTCTCCCTCCTCCCACCCTCCACCCTCAAGTAGATCTCAGTGTCTGTTGTTCCTTTCTTAATGTTCATAAGTTCTTATTATTTATCTCCCACTTGCAAGTGAGAACATGCGGTATTCGGTTTTCTGTTCCTGCATTGGTTTGCTAAGTATAATAGTCTCCAGCTCCATCTATATTCCTACAAAATACATGATCTCATTCTTCATCATAGCTGCATAGTATTCCATGGTGTATATGTACCATAGTTAAAAAATCCAATCTGTCATTGATGGGCATTTAAGTTGATTCCATGTCTTTGCTACTGTGAATAGTGCTGCAAAGAACGTTCGCGTGCATGTGTCTTGATGGCAGAATGATATATATTCCTCTGGGTATATACCCAGCAAGGGGATTGCTGGGTTGAATGGTAGTTCTGTTTTTAGCTCAGTGAGGAATTGCCACACTGTTTTCCACAATGACTGAACCAATTTACACTCCCACCAACAGTGTGTAAGTGTTCCCTTTTCTCTGCAACCTCATCAGCATCTGCTTTTTTTTTTTTTTTTTTTTTTTTTGACTTTTTAATAATAACCTTTCTGACTGGTGTGAGATGGTATCTTGTTGTGGTTTTGATTTTCATTTCTCTAATGATCAGTGATATTGAGCTTTTTATTGCATAGGCTTGTTGGCTGCAGGTATGTATTCTTTTGAGAAGTGTCTGTTCATGTCCTTTGCCCACTTTTTAATGGAGTTGTTTGTTTTTCTCTTGTACATCTGTTTAAGTTCCTTTTAAATGCTCTATATTAGACTTTTCTCAGATACGTATTTTGCAAATATTTTCTCCCATTCTGTAGGTTGTCTGTTTACTCTGTTGATAGTTTCTTTTGCTGTACAGAGGTTCTTAAGTTTAGTTAGATCCCACTTGTCAATTTTTGCTTTTTGTTGTGATTGCTTTTGGAGTCTTTGTTATGAAATCTTTGTCTGTTCCTATTTTCAGGATGATATTGCCTAGGTTGACTTCCAAGATTTTTATAGTTTTGGGTTTTACATTTAAGTCTTTAACCCATCTTGAGTTAATTATTGTATATGGTGTAAGGAGGGAGGTGCAGCTTCAATCTTCTGCATATAGCTAGCCAATTATCCCAGCACCATTTATTGAATAGAGAGTCTTTTCCCTATTTCTTGTTTTTGTCAGCTTTGTTGAAGATCAGATTATTGTAGATGTGTGGTATTATTTCTGGGCTCTCTACTCTGTTTCATTGGTCTCTGTGCCTGTTTTTGTACCAGTGCCATGCTGTTTTGGTTACTGTAGCCCTGTAATATAGGTTGGAGTTGGGTAATGTGATGCCTCCAGCTTTGTTCTTTTTGCTTAGGATTGCCTTGGCTATTCAGGCTCTTTTTTGGTTCCATATGAATTTTTAAATAGTTTTTTTCTCGCTCTGGGAAGAATGTCATTGGTAATTTGATAGGAATAGTGTTGAATCTATAAGTTGCTTTGGGAAGTATAGCCATTTTAATGATATTGGTTCTTCCTTTGCGTGGGCATGGGATGTTTTTCCATTTATGTCTTCTTTGATTTCTCAGTGCACTAACACTTTAATAAAAGAAACATACGTATAGTGAAATAATTACAACATAGTGTGTAGAATAAGAGTTAAGAAAGGTTTTCTGAATGATATGATGTTGAAGGTGAAGTGTAGGTCTGTAAGGATAATGGGAAGTGTAATAGTGTGACTCTGAGTGCTTTGGCATGTGTACAGAGGTGAGAAATTGAGCATAGGAAGTGGAGAGGCCAAAGAGTTAAGAGAAATGAGGTTGGAAAGGAACTAAAAGGCCTGATTTTGAAAAGCCTTATCTGGCACATGTATCAACTAATATTATATTCTGGCATAAGCAACAGAAAATTATACTCTAGGGGCTTAAGCAAGTAAGGAGTTTGTCTTTCTCACATACGTGTCAATCCAGGGGTGTTTATTTAATAAACACATTTCATAGTGCCTGGTTTCTAAGCATAGGCTTGTTGCAGATATTAACTTATCTAACACTTATTACAACCCTTTGAAGGGTGTATTACTTTTATCCCTATTTTACAGATTAAAAAAACCCAAGGCATATAGTAGTTAAGTAACTTGCTCAGTGTCACACAAATGCTGGAGATAGGTTTGAGTCCAGGTGGTTTGTCTCAAGAATGCTCTGAGGAACTCCAGGGACTCCACTCTGCTGTCCTGTGGGAGAGGCTCAAATCTTCAAGGCAGCAGAGAAAAAAGGGATGAGACAGAAAGAAAAGTGTCCTATCTAATCTAAATACTTCTTCGGTAGATAAAAGTGAGAGATTCAATTGTGTGATTTTAACACATTCCCATCATTCAAGATACCTGTGTTTTTGATGAGAGATGAAATAATGTTAATGGGTAATTAGCTACCCCAGAGCTTTGGATTGTAACTACTAAAACAAAGAGAATAAACAGAGTCTACAGAATTGGAATCTTGAGAACAACTTGTCAATAAGAAGTTGATAAATACAGCAAATGCTCACTTAGCATGGGACTGAGTGTGATTTTTGGGTTGGAAGTTTATTTAATTCTCTAAACTCTATGTGGGTGACCTTACTAAGTTTGTATCATTATATTTTTAAAATATAGTTTTAAAATGTTTTTATTCTAAATATATAACTATTTTTTTTACATATGAAAACCACTGGTGAGCTGAGACACAAATCTTCTTCACTGTTTTTTCCTTTGGCTTTTAAAATCTTTAAGAAAATCTAATCTGTGGTATCTGGTAAGCTAGTTTAATGCAACACTATTAGCTAAAATGTTAAATAAAATAAAGCAGCTCAAAAACCCTCCCTCTCTCATTATTCTTGCATTATCTTTATAAGAGACACAAAACCTACTGATATGGTTTGGCTGTGTCCCCATCCAAATCTCATCTTGAATGGTAGTCCCCGTAATTCCCATGTGTCCTGGGAGGGACCAGTGGGAGGTAATTGAATCGTAGGGGTGGTTACCCCCATGCTGCTGTTCTCATGATAGTGAGTTCTTACAAGATCTGATGGTTTTATAACGGGCTTTTCCCCCTTTTGCTCAGCACTGCTCCTTGCTGCCGCCATATGAAGAAGGACGTGTTTGCTTCCCCTTTCTCCATGATTGTAAGTTTCCTGATGCCTTGCCAGCCATGCTGAACTGTGGGTCAGTTAAACCTCTTTCCTGGCCAGGCACGGTGGCTCATGCCTGTAATCCCAGCACTTTGGGAGGCCGAGGTGGGCAGATCACGAGGTCAGGAGATCGAGACCATCCTGGCTAACATGGTGAAACCCCATCTCTACTAAAAATACAAAAAATTAGCCTTGCGTGGTGGCATGCGCCTGTAGTCCCAGGTACTCAGGAGGCTGAGACAGGAGAATTGCTTGAACCTGGGAGGCAGAGGTTGCAGTGAGCCGAGATTGGGTCACTGCACTCCAGCCTGGGCAACAGAGCAAGACTCTGTCTCATAAAAAAAAAAGAAAAAGAAAAAAAAAAAACCTCTTTCTTTTATAAATTACCTAGTCTCGAGTATGTCTTTATTAGCAGTGTGAGAACGGACTAATACACCTGCCATGCCTGTTCCTTACTTACTAAAAAGATTTACTCCCATTTCTCCATAGAATGCACACAATTTGACCTTACACTACACTTCCAGTCTCTCCTCCTGCCTCTTTTTGCTTTGTCCACATGTGATTTCTCACTATTCTCTACGTGGCTTGTGCCCCTATAAGGTTTGTGCCCTTCATTTCCTGTGCCCTCTACGTCTGGTTCCCATGCTCAGAATATCAGTTTCCTTACTACAGGGGTGTGTAAGCTCAGATCTCACCTCCTCCATGAAGCCCCTATAGATACCCAGAGAGAATTAATAATGACCCTCCTCCATGTTTCAGAAACACTGCTAGACTTTCTCCTGAATTTTTGTTTTTATGCTAATAAATTAGGCTTTTAAAATCTCTTTTAACTCTTTTAATCTCTTTTAACTCTTTTTGTTTCTATGCTAATGAATTAGGCTTTAATCTCTTTTAACTCTAAGGTATAATTAGATGTACTATATTCACAGAATCAAGGGAATTTGAGTTGGAAAGGCCCTAGAGATCAGCTAGAACCACCTCCTCATTTCACCAGAAATAATTGAAATTTTAGGAGACTTGTCCAATTTACTATTTTTGGTTAGTTGTAGGACTCAAACTAGAACTGCTTCCTGGATCTGTGCTTTTTCATTAGAATATGTTGTAGCCATGTGGTAGACAGGAAAATCTGCTCCCCTCCCCTCTTCAGATGTCCATATTCTATTCCATGGAACTTGTGAATATGTTAGGTTACATGGCAAAGAGCGATTAAGGTTGTAGATGAAATTAAAGTGGCTAATTAGCTAAATTTAAATTAGGGATATGATTCTGGGTTATCTAGGTATGTCCCGTGTAATCACAAGAGTCCTTTAAATGTTGAAGGGAGAAACAGAAGAGTGTCAGAGCAATATGCTATGGAAAGATTTGGCTGCCATCACTGGCCTTGAAGATAGAAGGGGCTATGAACCAGGGAATGTGGGCCTCTTTTAGAAGATGAAAAAGACAAAAAAAAAAAAAAAAAAAAAAAAAGAAAAGAAAAGAAAAGGAAAGAAAGAAAGATAAAAGAGAAGAAAAGAGGATTCTGTCCCAGTGCCTCCAAAAGGTATATAGTCCTGCTAGTATTTTGATTCTAGTCCAGTGAGACACAGTCAGATTTCTGACCTCCACAACCATAAGATAATAAATTTGTATTGTTTTAAGCTACTGAATTTGTGGTAATTTGTTACCATAACAATAGGAAACTAATTCATGTACTTAAGTCCAAACAATGTTACATTGATAATTTAAAGCTTACTAAAGAGGAATTTAAGTACTGAGTATTTTTTTTTTTAAGGCATATTTTATTTCCACAAACTTTGGGATTTACTCTGAATGTTTTGGGTTCTATTTATTCATTCATCCAATGAACGTCTATTGAATGTGTGCCATTTGCTGTAGTAGACGTTATGATAGATTTAATTTTATGGCTCAGTGTTATCAGTCTTCCCTGCATCTATCTTCTTACCATGGACTCATTATGGATGAAGGGTACTTTCTTATGCTTTGACTTTGGACTTGGCCATTGCACTTGTTTTGCTCAATTATATGTGGGCAGAAGTGAGTGTACCAGTTTTGAGCCAAGCTTAAGAGCCATGCCATTACTTCAGAGAAGCTTCTCCTTGTCATCTGCTCCCTAGCCTAGATAACACACAGAGCACTTGAAACAGAATATCTAGCTGAGCCCCAGACCTGTGAGTAAAGCAAACTTATTGCTCTATGCTAGTAGTGTTACTGAGTTTGTTATCCAACCTTATTATGACAGTTCTTGATTGGTACTGTCATGTAAGCACATGATCTAAACACACCTGAATAAAAACATATGCAGTATCATAGAGGTATTTCAAGTAGAAAGGAGAGTTGTGTCAAAGCACCTAACTCTTTCTGGGAGAATCAAGGAAGTCTTCAGAGATGAAATGACATTTGAGCTGAATCATAAAGGATGAATATGATTTCTCTAGGTCAATAAAAGGTGTGGTTGAGTAGATGGGAAAGGTTATGCTAGGTAAGTAAACTAACTTTAAGCAGATTTAAAGGAAATTTAGTTTCAGCTGAAGGAGCTGCTAAATATGCCCTTAGTTTATTTGGAGTTTGCTTTTTTTTGATACTTTTTCTATAGAATGTGAAAAGTAATATTTCCCAAGTAGTTTGTTAAACAGATCTCATGTCTGCTTTCTGAGGTGATAATTACAAGATTATGTTTAAGGGAGTGAGAGAGTGGAGGAAGCAAGAAATAAAGAGGGACTCATTTTAAGAGGTCCCTCATGGCCCAGGTAGATTCTATGCCTCCTTCGTGGGCAGAATCAATTTCCTGTCTCTCTTCTTATGTATAAGAGGATGCTACCAAAATCATGCATCTTTTTTCTGAGATTATTTTTAATGCAAAATTGTTCTTTCCATCTGAATTGTTCTTGGCTCACTTGGATTGTCAAGTGGTCTTAATTAAGCATGGGAATCAATAACTAAGAAGAATTAAGAGATTGTTGGGAACATCATGACTATCATTTGTAAACTATATCATGAGTGGTGCTCATGAGACCAAAGCCCTTGTTTTATTTCCTCAGTGTTTTGGTGTTTTCTGAGGTCTGGGGTATCCTCCTGTACCCTAACCCTAGGCCATTTTCCAAATGCACACTTTCAGCAACAAGGGAAAGAGGAGACAGTGCAGAATCCTTTCCTTCTAGGGAGAATAGCGACATTTTCCAAATTATCATGGGTCAATAGTATTTTTGTCTATAAAGATTGATATATGTCATGATTTCAACAGTTTTTGAATTTGTTCAACAAGAGCGGTCTTGGGAATACTTAAGAGCATGTGCACACTGAGATGTGTGTTAACACTTCTCACTATCATATCTGAAATTTCCAATTTTAATTCTTGTGTAATATATTCTTGTTACTTAAAAAATTTCATATTCACATACCCAAATTCTATGCAACCTGCAGGAAAACATGCATACTCTTTCTCTATGGCAAATGGCATGCAATTCTGGCATGAGCAGGGTTGGAAATGTTAATGAAGAGGGATCTGCAAGTGTAACTAATATGATCTCATATTTAAACAATTCACAAATAAATACCATGGTTGGATTTAGATACCAGATGTCAAACCACATAGTAATGCAGATACAGTTGCTTGCCTCCCTGTAGCTGGTCGCCAGAAAGAAACAGATGGTTAAAAAGATATGTAGCCGAGGCAAGGCATGGAAATAGGAAACCACAGAGCAGAAATTCTGCCATTTAAGTAACAGTAATTTTCTAGTCTGAAAAACCTGGCTGTTTTATACCTCCACTTATACACTTAAGCAGTTTAAATGTGAAACATAGCAAAAATAGTCCAAGCAAGGCTGGCAACTTGCAAATTTTGCGATGCATAATTGCATCTCAAAAATCTCGGAGGCAGACGCACAGCAGTAAAAAGTAAACACTTGTATGCAGTTGAACACAATTATGTGGTGGTTATTACCTTACCTCATTATGGCTTCAGAAGGGACTCTGTGAACTTGTGCTCTAACTAGCAGGTCAGGCAAAATGCAAATAAGTACCAAATTTGAAAGCAAGCGACAAAAAAACAGATACAATTTAGACTAGGAGTCTATAATTTGGCTTTTAAAAATAATCCCCAGCAAGAATTATCCTCATTACAATAATGGCTTGTTTATTCTGCACAACTTGTTTGCAATTACAGACCCTCTTTCAAAGCTGATTTCAACAAGAAATAAGAGCATACAAAAATGCGAGAGCTTTGTGGATGGTCAGTTGTTATAATTAGAGTTGATGCATATATGTGTTATAAACCCATTTATGCCCTTTCTCCAAATCTTTTAATTTCAGATTTCTGTCACTAAAATCTAAAGTCTCAAATAGTCTATTATTCTAAGGAAATCATTATAATTGAATTTCTAATGAGGGTGTCTATGGAGCTTTGTTCATGGTATTCCTATTATAGGACTGGAGTCCTCTGCATCTATTATGATCAGGTGACCGTGAAATGATGAGCTACAGCTGTTATAGGGCATGTCTCTGCTGGTGCTTAATTCATAGCAAATACACATTTTATTGCTAATGTGCTTCCTCATTCATTTCTTCAAATATTTATTCAGATATTTATGGGGTACCTACAACGAGAAGGCATAGATCATGGTTAAGGAGGCCAGACAGCTTGGGCTAGAATCTTGGCCCAGACATTTGCTAGTTGTGTGACCTGGGACCTCTGTGCCTCAGTTCCTTCCTTTGTAAAATGAAGATAATTATAACTCCCTTATAGGATTGTTATGAAGATTAAATAAATTAATATAGCTAAAAAACTCAGAAGAATACTTGACACATAGTAATGTGCGGTGCCTATTGTTATTTGCTGGGCCTTGGGGGCAGAGTAGTGAACAAGACGGGGTTGATTTCTACCCTCATAGAATTTTTGTTCTGAGAAAGAGGGAAGAAGGCATTCAGCAACGAATCATCCATTTAATTATTAAATTACATTGGAATTAACTACAATAGGGAAGGCTAAAACTGCAAAGGTATTATATAAAATGGAAACTTGACCTGTTCTGAGTAGGTTTCTGGCTTCCTGAAAGAAGTGATATTTGAGATCCGAAGGATGGGTAGGAGTTACTTAGAAGAGATACTAGGAGAACATTTAGGGAAGTTGCTTTCCCTACAGAAGCCGTGGGAGAGATGAAAGGTTTAACGTGGGAAACTGCACAGAACTTGCAATTAGAGACCCTGTTGCTGGAAATGACTCAGTCAAACAATTATAAAAATAGTTTGATTATAAATTGAGTTTTCCTGTCATTGATTCTTCTTGTTCTTCCAGTTAGACCCTACAATGCTTTGCCAGCCTTTCACCCATGCAACTCACAGTGAAATCCTGGGCTTTTCCTTGATGCAGATGTTTCTGGTTTTTTTCCCTAGCTCATGACAAAATTGTTTTCCACTGCACTTTGTTGTATTCAGAGAAGTTAAATAAAAGTCCCAATTCAAAAATACATGAAAATAGATGTGTAATAAGCCATATATATTATACATATATGTATTTTTATGTATGTATATACAGTTCTATGTTAAATTTATAACTTTTATAAGTTGCTTTTATACCATATATAGCATTTTATATTCTGGGTTTTTTTCTTAAGATTCTTCACAAATTTTTCCTTATGTTTCATGCTATTCTTTGAAAAGAAGGTTTTAAACTATTTCAAAATATAATGCATGGCTGTTTCTTAATTTATTTACCCATTGAACCTTTAGATTATTCCCAAATTTTCCATTATAAATCATGCTGTAAAAACATCTTTCTAAAACTCTTTGGGCAAATTTCCTTATGGTAGATTCTCAGGAGTAGTATTACTACGTCAAGAACAATGAATTTCTGCTTAAGATTCTTTATACGCATAGCAACATTTCTTTACAGAAATACCACATCGAATGTACCAGCAGTAAATGAGATTGCTGATTTCAATAGTTTTTCAACAATATTGAGTACTGATAACTAAAACATAGAATCTTGTTTTAATTTACATTAATACTTGCTCTGTTCATATTTATTTTACTTACTTTGCCAGGTTTTGTACCAGGATGTTAATTTTTTCACACTGATTTTTTAAGAACTCTTTTTATGTTAAAGGTAAAAACCCTTTGCCTGTCATATGTATGTTTCAGTTTTTCACTTTTATTTTGACATTGCTTATGGTTTTGGTGTTTGGGACTTTTTAAATTTTTACGTGATTGAAATCCTCCCCACTTGCCTTAGATATTCCCTGTAAATATTCCATGTGAATATTTGTTCTTTCAGTTCTTTAAAATATTACTATGAACTTTAGGCTCAAATTTATATATGTAAAATATATAATGAATTTTTAAAGCACCTTCAAATAGCTATTGAGTTATTTAGAGTAGTTTCCCAATGAGGAATATTAGCAATACTGTAAAGTTATCAAAAAAATAACTTCAGCTTCATCCTGTAATGTCTTTCCTTTTTTAAGTTTTATTTTATTTATAATTGACACATAATAATTGTACATATTGTGGGGTACAGTGTGAAGTTTCAATGCATGAATACATTATATAATAATCAAATCAGGGTAGTTAGCATATCCATCATTTTAAACATTTATCATTTATTTGTGGTAATAACATTCAAAATCCTCTCCTACTCCTTCCCTTACTTCTATCCTTCCCAGCCTCTGGTAACCACCATTCTACTCTCTACTTCTATGAGATCAACCTTTTTAGACTCTGTGTATGAGTCAGATCATGTGATGTTTGTGTTTCTATGCCTGGCTTATTTTCTATGAATGAATGGATAAAGAAAATGTGGTATGTATGTATACAATGTAATACTATCCATCTATAAAGGAGAATAAAATTCTGTCATTTGCAATGTGGATGAATCTGTAGGACATTATGTTATGCAGTGTTCTTTCTAATACTGTTGTCCTCATTATATTTTTAAATAGATGAGTCCTGAGACGTGTAGGCGTTGTTTACCCTTCCCTGAGTTTATAGTGTTTTTCTCAACTGGACCTAAGGTCTTTGATTTTATGAACATAAAGTGGAGTTCATTTTCTGAAAGTCTTTTCATTGGCCATAATGTAAACTTACACACACACACACACACACACACACACCCATATATATAGTTTTATATATCTATATAATATATATATTCTATAATATATAAATATATATCTGTGTAATTATTCAGGATATGTGAACCACCAAGTAACTGAACCTGACCTGATTGTTAATATATAGGAATCTTTCTAACATATTTAGAATTGTTATGTATTTTTGTTGCATTGTTGCACTTAAAACAGTTGAAAGCTAAAGTTCATTTCTATGGCTATTCAGATTTTTTATTAGAGCCATACAATCATTTGGTACACTCTTTAATGTAGTCTTATTAGTGAGGTAAACCTACAATCTTTCTATTTAAGTACTGTGAATTGTTATGCATATAGAATGTAGGTATGTTGAAAACATTACATGTGGGTATTAGAAGCCAAATTTATGGCTACAAGTTGATCTGTGAAAGCATAATGCTGATTTCAAACATATATGTAAAGCCATAATTAAAACTTTTGTGCTTAATTTTTTTCTGGAGTTTCTAAGTATTTCTTCTAATGATGTGTTTTCATTTATAAAGTTTTGCTTGCAGAATTATCTTCAAACCAGTTTATAAACCATGGAAAAATATCCAAGTCTCAAAAAAAAGGCTTCAAACTTCAGTTGATTTCCTTTTATTTAATATCTTTGATCAAATAATGAAATTTTGAATCCATTAAGGGTAGTCAAATGAATGTATTCTGAACTCCGAAGGCATTTGAAGCATCTTGCAACACATACATGCACCTGCATGCACACATGCACACACATTAGGAAAGTATTGTAAATAGTTAAGGAAACTTTGATGAGTGGAAATAAATGTAAGAAAATAATCCTTTGTATTATCCTACAGAAGTACCCACACTACATGTTTTATGTAGTTGTTGGAGGTAGGTTATAAATTTGTTTCTACTTGTAGTGAGACGAAAGAAAGAAAGAAAATCAATTATAAGATGCACAGCGTTTGTAAGACTAAACACACCATTGTTCTGGAGAAGCACGCTATTTCTGACACTGAGATCTAAGCAAAAGCTTTTCCCTGTTTTTTTTTTTTTTTTTTTTAAGAGAACACTAACTATGGCACTTCTTCTATGTATAACCACAGGGGCAGACATCATAGTGAAAAAGTTCAGTAGACAAGTTCTTCAAAAATATTAAAAATATCAGAAAACATTTTATATACAATAAAAAGCAAGTAAACTGAAAATATGTTTGAAATAGATGTGACACTCAAAGAGTTAATAGTTCTCACATATTTCAATGACAAAAAAGTGAACCTTTTAACAGAAAAAGAGACAAGGGATATGAACAGGCAATCCTCAAAAGAGAAAATACAAATGACTAAAAAAATTAGAAAACTCTGTTATCATTAGAAATAGAAGTGCAAATTGGAATATCAAATGGAAAATGTTTGCATATTAAATGGGCGTAAATTAAAATAATATTCATTTTTGTGAGGATTCAGGAAACTTGCAGTCTCAAGCACTGCTACTGAGTATGTAAACTGATATAACTTTTCTGAAAGGTGTTTTGACAATGTATATAAAAAGTCTTAATAGCCTGCTTATTATATGACTTGGCAATTCTTCTACTAGAAATATGATATCAGGAAATAATCCAAGATACAAACAAATATGTGGTAGCTGCAAAAAAGCTCATGACAATGTTGTTTACACTAAGGAAAATTCAGATGTATTTACACAACAATGAAGGTTTTATTTTAATAAATTATGGTACATCGCATATTATCAGTATAACAATAAAACTATGGATAATATTTCTTGTCAGGACAAGATATACACAATATAATGGTTAGAGAAAAATCAGGTTACAACACCATATATGAAATATTATTCTATACCTAATGTATGGACTGAATTGTGTGCCCACAAAATTCATAAGTTGAATGTCTGAACTTCCCTCCTTTCCCTCTTTTTTCCTTCCTTCCTTCCTTCCTTCCTTCCTTCCTTCCTTCCTTCCTTCCTTCCTTCCTTCCTTCCTTCCTTCCTTCCTCCCTCCCTCCCTCCCTCCCTCCTTCCCTCCCTTCCTCCCTACCTCCTTTCCTTCTCACCTTCTACTTTTATTTCAATAAATTTAGGTGTATAAGTGGTTTTGGGTTACACAGATAAATTGTTTAGTGGTGAAGTCTGGGCTTTTATTGTACCTGTCACCCAAAAGTGCACACTGTACATAGTAGTTCATTTTTAATCCCTTACCCTCCTCCCACCCACTCCCTTTCTGAGTCTCCAGTGTCCATTATACCATTCTGTATGCCTTTGCATACCCATAGCTTAGCTCCTACTTATAAGTAAGAACATGCGGTATTTGATTTTTCATTCCTGAGTTACTTCATTTAGGATAATGGCCTCCAGTTCCATCCGACTTGCTGCAAAAAACATTGTTTTGTTCCTTTTTATGGCTAATATTCCATGGTGTGTACACACACACACATATTATTCCATGGTGTGTGTGTGTATGTATATAAAGAAATTACATATATATGATTTCTTTCATCTGTGTTATATATACATACCACATTTTCTTTATCCACTTATCAGTTGATGGGAACAGGTTGATTCACCTTTATAATTGTGAAATGTGCTGCAATAAATATATAAGTGAGGTTGTATTTTTGATATAGGTGATTTATTTTCCTTTAAGTCAATACCCAGTAGTGGGTTTGCTGGATCGAATGGTAGGTCTACTTTTAGTTCTTTGGGAAATCTCCACATTGTTTTCCATAGAGGTTGTACTAATTTACATTCCCACCAACAATGTTTAAGTTCTCCGTTTTCACTGCATTTGTGCCAACATCTATTTTTGTTTTTGCATTTCCTGGATGATTGCAAACAGCAAGAAGTCAACATCTTCAGGCCAGGAAGAGAGGCTTCACAAGAAACCAACTCTGCTGGCATGGTGATCTTGGACTTCTAGTCTTCGGAGCTATGAGAAAATAAATTTCTGTTGTTTAAGTGAAATTTTGTTATGGCAGCCCAAGCGGACTAATACACCTAACATGCTCTTTAATATGTTAGCATACTCAACTGATCAAGAAAGTTACACTTCAAAGGGTTGTCATTAGTGACCGCTGGATGTTGGGATTATGAGTGCTTTTAACATTCATTTTTCCTACTCTCTTCTAATTTTTTTCAATGACATATTGTTTTATAAAGAAAAAGAACATTGTTCTTCATTTAAAAAAACAAAAAAGGAGGACTGTCTTTTTATGGGGTGGATGATATCTTCAACATCTTCTCTATATTATGAATTTTATATGCCAGTTGTAATATGATCCTCAGTGTAGGTGGGTATCAAACATTGAAGGATAATTCCTTTTAAAGCAGTTGTACAAAGATCAAATTATGGTTTTTAAGCATGACACATAAATAAAGTTGAAACAGAATATTTACAGAAATAGAAGAACTACCTGACTTCCAGACAGTCTTAAATAAATACATTTTCGCAAAACTTGCCTTTCAGTAAGAACTGGACAGGAGGAACAGAATATTGCAAGGGCTCCAACTTTGGAATCAAGCGGCCTGGTTTTTTCCTCACTTGGCCTCTTTCTAGCTAAATCATTTCCAGAAAGGCATTTAAACTCTATAAGCCTCAGTGTTCTAATCTGAAAAATAATATAATAATATTAACACTCTTAACAAGTTTTGTTTGTTTGTTTTTTAATAATACGTGATAATACTTAATGAGAACCTACCATAAGACTTAGCTGCTAGGGTGCAACATAGTTATAAAGTACCATGATTATTTGAAAGTTCAAGGTTATATTTTCTATAAAGGACTTCCAGTACAGATATTTTGCATTTCTGATTGAAATAGATATACATGCTTTTCACTTCTATTGGACAAAGGGTGGGCTTTAGCCCACATATGAAAGAAAAGCCTCTAAGCTAAATTTATTCTTGCACAGATGATTACTCTGCATCTATAAAAGGAGAGATTAAGTCCAGGAAGTAGTTCTAGATTTTTTTCCAAACTCAATTTTGTTCCTAACCTAATATTCATTGCTTTATTAACTTAATATTTTATATTTAAAGTGATACATTTGCATAGGGTTATACATATTCCATGTATGAATATTTTGGCTAAATAGGGTAATACCTCTTTATAGAAATTTAGATTATAAGTTTTAAAAAAATGAAGGAATTCCAGCTAAAACTAATAATTTGGATTTTAAAAATAAAATCCAAAGAAAATAAAAATAAATAAAATAAAATCAAAAAATTCCCCCCAAATGTGGAGATTAGGAGATTGAAAGTGATCTCAAAAAGTTATCTAACTGCCAAAAAAAAAAAACCCAAAAAACCAAAACTGCCCTTTGCTTCTGGAACACAATTTTCAGGCTTGCATAATTTTTTTTTCTAATAATAATGTATTTTATATAGTTGCAGGGAGTATGTACTAAACTTACTGTCTTAACCGCCTGAACTTTGTAAATGGACAGGCTAGTGAGAAGTTTGTGGGCTGAACAATTTTTGAAAATGTCGGCTGAATTGCATCATATCCTGAAATACATTTCACAAGTCTTAACAGCAGCAAGTGGCCTAAATGAGTTAGGATCACTCCTCAAGCCCTTAAATTAATATCAGGAAGCAATTTAGACACCAAGGAGAATTAAGCTCAATGTGTTAGTGAGATGAATAATTGAAGCATTTGAAGTGGGTGATAGATCTTACTAAGTGATTACTTCCTTATAAATTCCTAAACAAGAAGTCTCCATTGAGAAATGGTTTGGGATTGCTGCCATTTGTCACTTGGCCTATGAATGCTTAATCACCTGTGTTTTCAGGCCATTAAAGGCTATTCAGTGTATTGTGGTGGCCCAAAATAGTTAATACATCCACTGAACACCCAACCCAACTCCCCAGAGGGACCATTGCAAATGCTGGGAAAGTATTCAGCTTATTGTTGTCACTCTGAGTCAGTAAGCCACTATTGTCCTGATAAATTTTAATAAAAGTTAATATATAAGTAGGAAAAAAAAGGAATTGTTTTTACAATTTTAATGCTTATTTAAGTTGCACACTTCTAGTTATTTTAAAATTTGAGTTAAAAATTACATCAGATTCATTGTAACTGAACCCTCAGTAACCCAGTTTAGATTACATTGGTCAGGGCCGGGCGTCGTGGCTCACATGTATAATCCGGATAGTTTCAGAGATGGAGGTGGGCAGATTGCTTGAGGCCAGGAGTTGGAGACAGGCCTGGCAAACATGGCATAACTTCATCTCTACTAAAAATACAAAAATTAGCCAGGCGTGGTGGCGCACACCTGTAATTGCAGCTACTAGGGAGGCTGAAGTAAGAGAATCCCTTGAACCTGGAAGGGGGACATTGCAGTTAGCTGAGATCACGCTGCTGCACTCCAGACTGGGCGACAGAACAAGACTTGTTCTAAAAAAAGAAAAAAAACCACTGATTAAATTTGTTATGTGTGCGTCTGATTGAAGAGACAACCTGAACANAAAAACCACTGATTAAATTTGTTATGTGTGCGTCTGATTGAAGAGACAACCTGAACAGGCTAAGTGTGAGCAACAAGACTGTTTATTCACTTGACTGCAAGCCGGCTGAATCTGAAAAGGGAGTCAGTGGAGGGTGGTGGGATTGGAGCTAGTTTTATAGGTTAGGGCTAAGCAGTGGAAAGTTACAGTTAGGGGCCATTTATTGCGGGCAGGGGAAGAATGTCACAAGGTACATTATCACAAGGTGGGAGGGGTCACAGGGCACAGTGTTGCGAGGTTGATTGATCCGTTAGGGAAGAGCATGTTACAATGGTAGAATGTTGCAAAGTTGGCTAATCAGCTAAGACAGGAACTAGCTGTTTTTTCTTCCTTAGTAGTTTTCCTGTTGTCCCAGACTTTCTGGCTCCAGGAGACCTTCTGGATGTGTACATGTGGGTCACAGGGGTCATAATGGCCTGACCGTGGCGTAGCCTGCTCAGAGGACCTTACAAAATTGTGCATCATGAAATTTATCAACTACTTATGGTAAAGGAATGAAAAAACACAAATTTAAAAGGAAGGGTTAGCTTCCACCACCTAGACTAGTATCATATGCTTTTATATTCCTATATGCACAGCATATGCTTCTATATATGTTAGATATCTTAATATACCCTGGGTGAACGGCAGCGTAAGATGGTGTTTAAGAAGAAAGGCTCTGGAGGCAGACATACTGTAGCCAGATCCCGGCCCAATAGGTCAGTTATTTAGTCTCTCTAAACCCCGCTTTTTTTATCTGTAAAATGGCGAGAGTAATGGTAATAACCGCATAGGGGCAGGTGAGGATTAAACGACACAGTAGATGCCTGGGTGTTTCATGCAGTGACTTGCACATAGTAGTCATTACACACATTTGTCTATTATGGAATCCTGTCATCTTTTTATTTGCTCAAACTCTACAGTGCTTTTTTTGCCCAGTAATCTACATAACAATCCTAATTCAGCATTAAGTATTTATTATGTTTCTTTAAACCTTTTGATTACATTAGTTGTCAGTCCAGAACCAGCTTAAGTGACTGGCTGAGCTTGTGTAAAACATGAGACTGAGGGAAAAGAGGAGGTTTTATATGCATGCAATATAAGACGCTAGATATTTTCTTAAGCTACATGAGCATGTTCTAATAAAGGCAGGCAGCAGATGAGAAGAATTTATAATAGCTACATTCCATATATTCTTGTTTCTGCTTCATAATTTGTCTTTGGTGAGTATGTAATTTTTTTTCACAGTAGTTATTCCCAGCTGCATATGTGTGCTGCAGAAAGAAAGAGCATATGGAATATATACCGTGTATATATACATATAGAGATATTCTGGCATTGGGCATGTGGATTCACATGCATATACATGCACACACTCGTACTATCAGTCTATGTATGTCTATATGTAGAGAGAGACAAATATATGTATAGATATACATTCCTTCTGCTCTTTTCATTGTGTTATGCATGTCAGAGGCAGGGAGAGTTCTGTTCTCCTCCCTATTCCCCACCCCCCCACAAGCTGGAGGGCCAGAAGGTGGGGCGGTACCTCAGGATAATGGCAGCAGAAGGCAAAGGGAGCAGACAGCTGGCAAGCTCTGTCCCAATATGCTTCCCTGAAAGAGGCGAGGAAATTTCAGAAGATGCAATGCCTGAATGGCTCACTTTGCAGAAAAACAGAAGAACCAAGGTAAATTCCTTAGAACGTCATCCATTTTAATGGGTCTAGAATTGACCATCTTCTTATCACCATTTGGTAAACTTCCCCAAAATTGTGAGTTTATAAACATCTCATCTTGGAAGATAGTCTAGAAAGACATGTCAACTTTTCTGACTCATGAGGTCTCTTCTCATAAGCTTAAAAAGATTCTGCCAATGCCAGGTGTCTCCCTGGAATTTTCTAGAACAAAAATATACAGTGAAACCTTTGCTATGTTAAACACAGGGAGCATAAGAAATTCTGAATAGCAGATACCCTGTCATAAGCACTACAACTTAGCTGTTTTGAATGAAACATTTTCAAAAGACATTTTACATGCCTCCTTGCCATTTAAAACAGATTATTCTAATTGCACAGTTTCCTGATGATTCAGGGTCAACATTATGAACAATAATTTTTATTAGTCAAACGTAGTGCTCTTTGAAATGCTTCATTAAAATATATAGGACTATTTCCCCTATTATTAAAGTATTTCTTTTCCTTTTACTGTGGGCCATTATTTCTCCCAAGGTCTATTTTGATACTTCGAAATCAGTTGTTGGCTTGAATTACGTAGCCTAGTTTGTTGGGATGTTATAAAAGTAGGAAATAATTGCCAAGTGAGCACTCAAGGCTTCCTTTCTTGCAAAGGCCTTGTCATGTACATAGCCTTTGTAAAGCCTTGCAAAGGTTTTGCTTGTTTGTTTGCTTCGTGGGTTGTCAAAGATGAGGTTAATGAAAGGCTAAATCTTCCTTGAACATGGTAGTCTCCTCCTATCCACAGTTTCACTTTACATGGTTTCAGTTCGTGGTCAACTGTAATCCAAAAATATTAAAATATTTTGAGAGAGGAAAGAGAGAATTCATAGTCACATAATGTATAATCCAATGTATTATTATCATTGTTTTATTTTATTATTAGCTACTGTTGTTAATTTCTTACTGTGCCTAGTTTATAAGTTCAGCTTTATCATAGGTATGTGTGTGTATATATATATATATATATAGAGAGAGAGAGAGAGAGAGTATATAAAGGGTTCAGTACTCTTCACAGTTTCAGGCATGCATTAGTGGTCTTAAAACATATCCCCCAAGGATAAAGGAGGACCACTATATTATAACTGTATAGTGTCATTTTGTCCATAAAACTTAATCTTATCTCCACAATTAGATTGTAAACTCCTTGGAACAGTGATCATATTATATACCATTTTCTTTATTCTTCATAACACCAAATACAATACTCATAAACTAGACACTCACTTACTTTTACATCGATTCCAGGGTATAAAAAATTTTATACTGGTTAATTATTATCACAATGAAAGAGCAATGTGTTGGATGGGAGTATCAAGCTAACAAATTAACTTCAGCAACTGCCAAAAGCACTGGGTGACAACTGTATTCATGGGACAGATAGTAGTATTAATGAACTAAGAGCTTCGGGGACTCAGTTATTTTGCTACATGCTGAAATATTAATATGTATAGGCAGGCAAGTACATGTGGATCAGAAATATAAGCAGTAAAAGTCATCAGTTGATGTGATGTGTAGTTGACTTTTTTTTTTTTTTTTCTTTAGGGATTCCGATAATCAGAGCCATGGCTTGAGGATACCATGTGGTCTGTCATTTCAAAACTTTATAAATTCAGATTTGGAAAAACCCCTTTTCCTAAAATTAATATTTGAAATTTTATCAGCATAAACTATCCCATTTATGCATAATATGGTAAGAATAGGAAGCTTTTGTTTTACATTTTATATGACTCATATAAAATGAACTTCACATGATTAAAATATAGTTAAACTCTTATTTATTTGTGTGTTTCAATTTAGTTGATTATCTTACAGTTTTTATGCCAGAATATCATATGGGAGAAGACATAATTTATCTGCTGATCTTTCTAAACAAAATCCAGCTATTTATTTTCTTTTTCAAGCTGGTTCTAAACTAGATGAGGGTCAAGTACATGGAATCCCTTATGTCCTTTACTCCTCCACTTGTTGTTTTGGTTATGCTTACAACTAGCTCTATTCATTATAATTGCTCACCTTCACAGAAACACCGATGACATCATTTTAGAAACACAAGTCATTCATGTTTCCACTTATTTATGGAGTGCCCAATTTGTAGCACATGCAGTAGGCCCTTAATAAATACTGATATCCTGGGGCTGGCTAGTACTGTTTCTTACTATCTGACTTACATTTTCAGGAATTTTGCCTTCTGGATGGTAAATCATTGGTAGCTTTAACCATGGTGGGGTTATTTACACCACCACAATGCAGAAATTGACAAATGTTCCAAATGCCCCTCTATGAGCCAGTTGCTGAACATTTACCAACACACCATCATGAGTATTTTTTATGGTGATGACTTGCAAAAGAACTGCTTGATTTTCAGTACACATTGTGATACAAGAACATATAAAATAGAAATATTCCTCTACTACTGAAAGGAAGTACTAAGGACTCTTGATTTTGATAACAAATATGAATGCACTGGGGACCAATATGATGGAATTTAGTTGGATCTTTCACAGTATTTGATATATATGTTTGCTATTGGTTGAATGAACAACCCCCTGGCCTTGCAAAAGGATGTATTAGAAACTTATTCCCCAATGCAACAGTGTTGGGAGGTGGGGCCTAATAAGAGGTGATTAGGCCATAAGTGGTCCCCCCTCCTGACTGGATTAATGCCATTACTGTGGGAGTGGGTTTATTATAAAAGGCCAAGATCAGGGTTGGTCGTGGTGGCTCATGCCTGTAATCCCAGCACTTTGGGAGGCCAAGGCAGGCAGATCACAAGGTCAGGAGATTGAGACCATCCTGGCTAACACAGTGAAACACTGTATCTACTAAAAATACAAAAAATTAGCCAGGCGTGGTGGTGGGCACCTGTAGTTCCAGCTAGTTGGGAGGCTGAGGTAGGAGAATGGCATGAACTCAGGAGGTAGAGTTTGCAGTGAGCCGAGATGGTGCCAATGCACTCCAGCCTGGGTGACAGAGTGAGACTCCATCTAAAAAAAAAAATATATATACACACACACACACACACACACACACACACACACACACACACACACACACAAAAGGCCAAGTTCAGTCCTGTCTTATTTCTCGTGCTCTCTTGCGCTTCTGCCTTCCACCAGGGGATGACGTAGCAAGAAGGCCCTTGCCAGATGCCACCTCCTCAATCTTAGACTTCCTACTCTCCAGAACAGTGAGCCAAATAAATATCTGTTCATTATAAATTGCCCAGTCTATTATATTCTTTTATAGCAGCACCAACAGACTAAGACAGTGTATTTATTTCCTTTTGCTGATCATGAATTTCTCATATTGTTCATCAAAGTCCGTGATAATTTTCTTCTAAAAATTATTTTTGAAGTGATACTAATGGCTAATGTGTATAGTACCTGCTGTTTTCTAAATATTGTTCTCACCAATTTACACATATTTACTTAGTTAATAATCCTTATAAATAAGGATTAATATGCCTCGTTTTACAGATCTAGAAACTGAGGCACAGAGACATTGAGTGACTTGTTTATGTTTGCAGGATAGTTCTCTGGGTAGCCTCAGGCCAACCTAGTTCCCTCCCTTTCCTTAGTGGAAGTTCTTAAGAATAACTAAAATATACTGGGAATGCAACATCCTGAGAAAAGAGTAGACTGGCCAGAACAGCCAAGGCTCTATTCCAGTGCCCCCTAAAAAGAGGATGTCCCTTAATGCTTTATCCCAGCAAGTTATGTATCCTGGAGTATAAAACCCAGGTTGGGCTGCTTTCTGGGGTTCCTCAGCTGTGGTACAAGTGGAGCATGAACAAGTAAGACTCTATCCACCCCAGGCAGCTTTCCTGAGCCTTCAGGTATTGACTCACAATTGTTGCTTACTGCCTGCTGCATGTAACCTGTCATCTGTGTGAATATTCTGTCTTACTGGATTTAGGCAAGTCGATAACCAGTAAACAGCAAATCTGCTTCAAAATGCTCATGCAGCTAGCAAGTGCAAGAGCTGGGACTTGAATACAAGTAGTCCAAGTAGTCAGGAACTATAAAATGAGGATAATAGTAGTCCTTATCTCATAGAATTATTGAGTGAGGATTAAATAAATGAATATGTACAAATTAGAAAAATACCTGGCAAAGAATAAGTATTATACACATTAGCTCTAAGTATTATTTTTAAAATGTATTTTTAGAAGAATTGTATTATTGACTATTACTGACTTTGATAAACCATAACTATTACTGATTCATAATCATCAAAAGAAAATAAATACACATGTATTACATGCTCTTAAGCACTCTGTTCTATTACTTCTTTATAAAAATTTATAAACACAAATAATAATTTTTATTTTAAAAATATTATCTCAATTATGTTTACTTTTTATCTCAATTACTTTACTTTCTAAGCTGTATCCAGTCCTTTGGGGAGCAAGGTAGGAGATAAGTGAACAAAAAATTGTATACTATAGAAAAGTTGGGAAATGTGAGTAATAAAGAAGAAAATAAAACCATCCAGAGTCCCATTTTCTAGAATATCTGTTAATACTATTATAGTTTATTTATTTGCACATTTTTCCTGAGCTTGCTTTTGTTTGTATGAGATCATAGTATATCTTCTTTACTCATTCAATATTATACTATAAGCCTGTGACCCAGAACATCTCTTACATTATTTTTAAAAGTCAATACATTTTGAAAGATTTCTTTTTGGTGAGTGGAGTCAAAGTTTATTTTTTTAATTAATGCTATCAGTTAGCCAAACTCTCTTCTTTAATAAATTCATCAAATGACTGAAATGGTGTTGTATACACTTGATATTTGTAGAGGAGGGCTGAGTGACATTTTTGGATGTCTTACGCTGAAATTCCCAAAAAGTATCTTAAATAATCAATATTATATTTTCTAGATTTATTCCTTTAAATGGCATCACTAATCATTTAAAAGAATAGATTATTACATTGACAGCAAATAAAAAGAAAGTCTACCTTCATTGTCACTAGTTTATTGTCCACCTCTTGTGTTTCTTACCAGAACTCGACTTCATGAGCTTCCTATTCACCTAAGGAGTGGTGGATGGCTGGTAAAATTGAGTACATGCCCAAGCCAGTATTGATGGAATAAAAATGGCTTCAATACAAGGCCTCTATTAACATGTATTCTGTTTTCCTTACAAATTTATGGGTTTTTTCCTCCAAACATATGCATATCTGAAATTCAAATTGAGTGCACCTTACCTCATGCTCTCCGTACCTCTAATGAGGTGGAAAAATGTACATTAATGACGGAAAGTTATTTAGTGCTGAACAGAGTTAATTGCTTCTAATCACTGCTTACATCCATCTGGTTTTATGGTAGACAACAAACCTCTTCATTGGGTTTGCTCATTAGACATATTGTAAATCACAGAGATGCACTGGCATCTTGCATATTGTGTTTCTATTAGTGAGGCAGCATTTTCATATAGCCCTAGTGGCAGGCTTTGGGATGCAGATCAACTTGTCTGTGTTCTGTTAGAACTGCAGGGAGTCCTGGTGAACTGGCCTCCTAGGTTCATTTGGAAGGCAATGGAAAGCTACTACCTATCAAAATCTAGTTGAAAAGCTATGAAAGAGCTGCCAGAGACTGGGATAGCAGATACCTTTGCCATGATTTTAGGTGGTAATGTTGATGACTACCTCATTTTTCCCCAAAAACTTGGGATTAAAACTGGCTTCTACTACTATTACTTGGCAGGGTCAACAGAAAAAGGATTGTATGAACAAAAAATCAAGGTTTAAAACAGAGATAGATGCAATCTTTAATCTTGTGTCTAACACTAATAGCTTCTTGAATTGTAAAGATTCAAGCAATATTTTATCAGAATTTTGGGAAGATCAAAGGAAAAATATAAGCACATGAATTATTATAGTGAATAGCTTTATCATAGCAAAATTACACTTGGCTAAACTAATTAAGATGCTGTGGTGCAACTATGCCAGTAGCTGATATCAGTTGATGATAAAAGATTTAGAAAATTCATATGGGAAGTAAGACCTGCAAATTTTGTGACAATGTAGAACATTTGACAGGATATTATAATTACCATAGTATCTTACATTTTAGGTAATTTTATCAGTTAAACAAGAAATAATCCCTAAATCTTAAAAGAGAGAAGAGGAAGAAATGAAGGGAGGGAAGGAAGAGACAAGGAAGGAAGAAATAATACATGTGTAGAAGTATCTGATATTACTTTTCCTTTTCTGATGCTTGCCTAATTCCTTCCTGTTAAGGTAAATGACTTTAGAGGGAGGTAACAAAGTTATAAAAGGTGCAGAATTTAAAACTGAGTAGTAACTTAGGGAATATCTGGTAATATATACTCTCCTCATTTCATAAATGATATAACTGAGGCCCAGAAAGATTGAGTTGTCAAAGATAGGTCAGATAGTTACTTTCATGGCAGCAGTGGGGTTAGAGAATACAGATCAATATCATGTGTCCTCACTCAGCCAGACATCATTAATTTGTAATAAAAATTAACAACACAACTTAAACATGTGTGTGATGTGCTCCCCACCTCCATATTCCCCATTTTTGTACCTTATTTAGGAAAGAAGGAAGTGACAAATAAGTTCTTATTAGTTTTTTTTTTTTTGGTTGGAAAAATAATTTAGACAACATAGTCTATGGTGACTATATATTTAGTTCTATTTTTACATATACAACTCTGTAAAATACTAAAAAGCTTTCTGAGTCACTAAAGGTTTGTGAATTTTGAAGTATATTTAAGTCTAAATTAAAACCTAATAAAACCAAGAGTTTTTAAAATTGATAACCCACGTATGTCATATATGATAACTATTAGTCCAAATACTTTATTACCTATCAGGAGTATAAAAGTGAAATTTCACCATAGTTCAATCTCTCGGAGTAATTATCCCAACCTCAATTCCATTGTTTTCTAATATTTTAATGTCTAGACAGAATTGAATATCTATGTCTTCTTTGCTTCTTCTGTTACATTTACAACTAAGGTGTAATTGAATAAAATCAACCTGATTTCAAATTACTTTGGAAAGATTTTCAACATAGCCACAATTTTGGTCTCAGGATTTTGCTTAGATTCTTTAAGGATCAAGAGATGTATATGCGGAATTCAATTCATACCAATGGTCTTCTTTTAATTCTGTACTACCATGCAAAATTTTTGCACTTTTAGCAAAATATTCAGAGATGTTCACTTTCATTATTCCTTTTTGTTGAAAAATATTAACAGTGTATACATATGTAATACATGATATATAACATGTGTACACATATAAGTATAGAATTAAATCATTAAGAAACATATTTATAAATGGGTTATGCCCTTTTACTTTTTTAAGTCCCTATAGTAATATTTCAATATGTTTTCTTTATAAAGTGTCATCTAACTCCTGATTTGATTTGACTTTAAATTGAAACAAGATTTTAAAAACTGTTTTGGAAGCGTTTTTTCTCTCCTTCCACATCTTTAGCATTCAACATGAGTGGAAGGCCAATGTGAGCTTGGTTGATTGGATGAGGGTTAAATGAAGAGTAGCCATTATTTCCATTGCTTTAATTATGCCATCCTCACCATGATGGACCTTGCTCCATTTCCCTCCGGTAGACCTGACAGACTATAACTGACCTAATTGATACCAGATGACAGCTCAAATAAGGCCTAATAAAGAAGTAATCACACTAATCTAATGAGCAAGCTGTTATGATGTTGGCTTATAGAAAGCTGATTTTTAATCCCTCCATTTTTGTTTTATTATCTGTAACCACTATTCGCAATCTCCTTTTCTGTGATTCTAGAATCAAAGGACTACAATGGACCTTACGGGAAACACAAGCTTGATTTCCTGTTATTTGTGCTATCTGATATGCATTGATATAATTTTTTCAACTCTTAAATATAGAAATGCCAAACAAACTGAAAAGTTGAAAGACTAATACAATGATCACATATATACCTTCATTTCACATTCAGTCATTACTCATATTTTGCTATATTACTTTGTCTGTATTTATATGTATGTATACATTTTTTCTGAACCATTTGGAAATAAGTCACCTGTATCACAACATTTCATCCCTGAATGAATATTTTCAACATATATTCCTTTAAAATAAACCATTCTACACAAGCATCGTATCATCAGCAAATTAACGATAATATCCAGTCTATGTTCAAGTTTCTCCAACTGTCCCCAAATATCAAACCATATCCAACCAATATTTCATTAGTTTTTGAGCCTTGCTTTGCTTTCTAGCATAATAAAATATTTTGAGCTCACCTTGTACTTTCTTGTCTTAGGTCTGAAGTCAACCATTGTCCCAAGAAGCTCAGGAGTAAGATTTGGGCTAACATGCTCATTGCTACAAGACTGTCATTACTTCTGTGATTTCTCTCTCTCTCTTTTTTTTTTTTTCTTTTTGAGATGGAGTCTCACTCTATCACCCAGGCTGGAATGCGGTGGCACGATCTCGGCTCACTGTAACCTCCGCCTCCCGGGTTCAAGTGAGTCTCCTGCCTCAGTCTCCCGAGTAGCCGAAATTACAGGCGTGTGCCACTACGCCCGGCTAATTTTTGTATTTTTAGTAGAGACAGGGTTTCACCATATTGGCCAGGCTGGTCTTGAAGTCCTGATCCCAAGTGATCCACCTGCCTTGGCCTCCCAAAGTGCTGGGATTACAGGCATGAGCCACTGTGCCAGGCTTTCTGTGACTTTTCAATGGAATAGGGGTGTGTGTGTATGTGTGTGTGTGTGTGTGTGTGTGTGTGTGTGTGTGTGTGTTGAATTTCTACGAATAGTTACACTTCAAATGTAATATAGGGTTTTCTTACCTTTTAGAAGATATATATAAAAATAATGTATATGATTATATGTAATCTTCATGCTGAATGTCTGAAAGTCTTGGTACCTAATAGCATTAATTTAATTGCATTTTTCTATAATACGCATAAAATAGTTTCTAAATTATGACACCAATATTGTATCTAAATCAAGTTTAAGATTGCTCTGCCAGTTGCTACTTTTCTCTTTAGACTACATCCCACTTAGGAGGTATAGCCAGAATATTGTGCTCAAAAGTCATTTGAAATAATTTCTTTTTTTTTTGCATGGTTATGTTACTGATTTGAGTACATGAACAGTTAGATTTATTTGCTTTCAATTTGGGATTTTGCTCCTTTATCTAAATGTATGTTTTGTATAAAAGATTTACATGGTTCAAAAGTCTACATATATATATGACAGTATGCATAGAAATTCTCACTTTATTTTTATATCTCTCACTATATTTCTCTCAACTTCAGCTGCTGTAGGTAACAATTTTAGTTAGTTTCTCTCTTATCCTTTCAGCGTTTTCTTTTCTAAAAATAAGCAAACAAGTCTTCATAGGGTATCAATTCTTCTGCACTTTGAGGTTGCACATACATGTATGAATGGCAGGATTCTAGACCCGGAAGTCTAAGAATCACATGGCGGTAGTCAAGAGTCACCAGGTATTTGTGTGAAATGAGAGGTAAAGCATGTTCAGCAGGCAAGAATCTGAAAGGATGTGGCTCCAGGTGACATAAGTCCAAGGGCAGCCACTGCTACAGACACTAGCTATTGCTAGTATCACTGGGGTAGTGTTACTGGGGTCAAGAGGCAAGTCGCAAAGCTCAATTGACTACCAATCTCAAAAATCTTCAGTATAAACAACATAAGCTCTTTTTGTGTTCACGTTGCAGCTTCAATAACATCTCCTACAGTTCTTGCTCACATGGTGTTTATACTTTAGTGGCAGCAACAGAATTAAGTAATCACATGACGATTGAACCAAGGCAAACGAATAAGTACACTAAACATGATTCTATGATTCTACGAAAGTGTAAGACAAAAAAAGCAACCAACCAGACAAACAATATAAAACTGACTTGGACTGGGGCCCTCTGAGAAGTATTTGCTGAGAAAGAGACAGGAACAGAGATCAGAGGGCTGATTTGGTGCTAATTATGTGGAAGTGGAGGCTGGAGAAGTGAGTGCTCCAGAGAGAGGGAGCAATATGTTATGAAGGGATTGTGGTGAGTCTGAGCAATGTATACAACAGAATTTTGAGATGAAGAATGGGACAAAATAATACTGGGATCAGGTGAACGAGGTCAGCATCAACAGTGATCAATCATGTTGCTAGTATATGATGAAAATGGCATTTTCCCACTGTGGTCTTTCTAAAAATCCACAGCCCCAGACTAAGCATGCAAAAAATATCAGACAAATTCAAATGGAAAGATGGTTTACAAAAGATCCGACCAGTACTCCTCAAAACTGTCAAGATCATGAAACAAGGAACTTCTGAGCACCTGTCATAGTCAACAGGAGCTTAAGAGATGGACGACCAAAGGTATGGTGGTTGGCTGCATGGGATCCTGGAATAGTAAGAAGACACTAGGAAAAAAAATAAGGAGATCAGAATATAAATTTTAGCTAATACTATATCAATATTAGTTGATTAATTGTAACAAATGTACCATACTTAATATAAGCTATTAAAAATAGGGGTAACTCGATGTGGGGTAGATGGAAGCTATGTACTGTTTTTGTAATTTTCCTGTAAATATGAAACCATTCAAAAAATAAGTTTACTAAAAAGTATGCTAGAGGGGTGGTGGTTGGGGGCTGGACCTTGCAGGACCTCATAAACTGTTTAAGATTTTAGCGATTTTTTCTAATACACTCACTTATAAGAGCTATGATTTTTTTAAATAGATAAACCATGATTACATTTTACCTTACGTAATATGTCACTGTGGCTGAGGTGCCAAGCTCTGAATGGCAAGTGTCGATGGAGGACATTCAGTTTTAAAGTCCTTTTAATGTTTTTGGCAAGAGATGATGGTAACTTGAACAAGGAGCAGGCAGTGGAGACAGCATGACATAATCAGAGTTGGTATCAAGTTTGTGGGTAAAATTACAGCAGCGGTAATTTGACAGCACTTGAAATTATGGGTTTGAGAGAAGAAGCAACACATTTAACCTTATGTCTGCCACTGAGCCAGGTCACATTTTCTGGCCTAGAGGACTTAATGAGTTAAAAGGGAAGTCTTCTTTTCTTTTAAATCTGGAGACTTACTTTCTGCTCTTTGGTGAGTAGAAGTAGTTGGCTTTTCCAGCTCTGCAGGGGAATAAGTTAATTGCTCCTAGTTAATACAGATTATAAGCTGCAGGCAAGAGGGATCTCCCATTAAAAAGCTGCCGGCAAACTGGTCAATTGTCAATCCATCTCTGTCTTATAGCGTCTTATTAAAAATATCAAGGCACTGTCAACACACACATTCTGGCCCTTTCCAGTGGTTTGCCCCCATACTATAGATTCTGTCGCAAAGTTATATCCTTCCCAAGTTAGCTCATGTCAGTTTTACAGAGTATTTTATCATAGCATAACAAGGGTTGTCAGCTTTCCAAACTTCAAAATCTGCGTGTGTAAGAGTGTGTGTGTGTTTTGCCACTAAATTCTTGAACACTAAGTGAATGCCACATATTTCAAGATGGATAAGCAGCTCTGCTCCATGAGATCATTCATGGACCCAGGTTCTCCATCCTGTTGTTCCACCATTCCTTAGGTTGTACTGTCTCAGATCTTCATTGGCTTTTCATCTACAGAAGGAGAAAGAGAGAGTTGAGGTCAAGGAGTTTCCTTTTAAGAAAATAGCATGAAAGTTGCACACATCTCTTCTGAGCATCATGGGTCCAGAGCTAGCTGTAGGGAGGCTTTAGTGGCCATATACCCAGCTAAATCTTGACTTCTGCTGAAGAAATGAAGAATGGATTTTGTAAGCCAACCAGCAGCCAAAGGAGACTAAGAGGAGTCACTGTGGAATATGAAGGTTATGAAGACAGTGGTATCCCAGAAACCAAGGAGAAGAGCATGTTGCATGAAGAAGGAGATGATGGTTTCACTTTGGTTACATTTATCCAAATGCCACGTCCAACTCTTCAGTGTCCCTAGTAAAATCTGGTATAGAGATGGACACTGGTTTTCAGGTGAGGCCTGCTGAGTGTGGAGAGTTGTGAAACATTTTTCCCTTAAATTGAGAATGTTTTAAATAATGCAGCCTATGTTTTCTTTAAGTAACAAGACCATCCCACTGACTCACACTGATCTGCTTCTCAGCAAAAAACTCCCTGCTCTTTCTCATGTTAATTGCCATAAAAACAAGTCACTTCTATCATGCATTTGGTTGAGTTATGAAAATATGTAGATATTTCATTTCTTTTTATGTAAATTTATGCTGGTTTTAGTCTGTAATTTGAAGTCCAGAAGTCTTCTGGAACTGGACTGTGTCCGTATTAGTTGTCTTTTCCATCTCGTGGTTTATGGTAAAATTAATAAAAGGCCTTGCAAATCAGTAACAACAGCTGCCATTTACTGTGTGCCTATTGCTCAATGCCTGTTGGTAGAGTATTGAGGTGCTGGCTGACTGCCTTCTCATTTAATTTTTGAACATTCTTATAAGGTCGTTTTGTTTGTTTGTTTTCTGGCCTGAGTATTGTATTAATTATATAAAATAAAACACATTGGAGAAATATTGTTAATTTTTGACAGGATTTTCCAACACTAATACTAGTACTGTTATTGCAGCTACCATACAACTCTGAACACTAAAGAATTGTTGTTTTTAATAATTTGGAAATTATTTTATTATGGTATCATTTACATACATTAAAATTCATTCTCATTGGTGCACAGTTCTATTTGTTTTGACAAGCTCACACAATCATGTAATCACCACCACAATCAAAATATAGAATGGTTTTAATAACAATTTCTTTAGGCTCTTTATAGTCAATAGTTTCCCTCCCCCACTTTCTGCCCCTAACATTTTGCCTTTTCCAGAATGGAATATAAATCGAATCATATTGTATGTAGCATTTTGTGTCTTGATTGTTTCATTTAGAGTAATGCATTAGGATTTGTCTATGTTTCTGTGTGCCTTAGTAGTCTATTCCTTTGCATTGCTGAGGAGTACCCATTGAATGGTGGTATCACAGGTGGTTTATTCACTATTTGGAGAACATTTGGGTTGTACTTAGTTTTGGACAGTTATGAATAAAGTTTCTATAAACATTCATGTACCTTTTTTTGTATAAACATCAGTTTTTATTTCTCTTGGGTATATACTTACGGGTGGAATTACTGAATTATATGGTATATGTATGTTTGTTCAACCATGTAAAAGATGACCAAACTGTTTTCCAAGATAGCCATTCTATTTTTCAGTCTCACAGCAAGTAGGAACATTCTAGTTGCTTTATATGCTTACCAGTCTTTTGTCAAATATATGATTTGCAAATATTTTCTCGCAGTCTATGGCTTTTCTTTTCACTCTATTAATAGTGTCTTTCGTAGTGCAGAAGTTTTTTTTCACGAAGTCCAATATAGCAACATTTTCTTATATAAATTGCACTTTTGGTGTTATATGTAAGAAATCTTTGCCTAACCCATGGTTACAATGATTTTCTCCTATTGTCTCTTTCTAGAAATTCTATATTTTCATATTTTACATTTTAATATGTGATGCATTTTGAGTTTTTTTATATAGCAGGAGGTAGGAGTTGATATTCATCTTTTACATGTGAATATTCAATTCTTCCAGTACTATTTCTTCAGAAGACTCTCCTTGTCAATTAAAATACCTCTGCTCTTTTGTCAAAAATAAATGAAGTTTATATAAGTGGGACGATTTCTGGACTGTCTATTTGATCTATGTATCTATTTTGTAAAATAGATTTTAATGTAGGTGTTGGATGGATGAGAAAATTAGTTTCAAAGAGGTTAAGTAACCTGTTCAACATCATCTTGTATACACACATGAGTTAAGATTAGTTAATGAACTCATAAAAATGTTTTTGAGTATTAGACCTACACTCACTTTCCCTCTACTTTTAGTCACCACTGGATCCAGCTTTGAGGGTTTCAGTGATCCATTGGTCTGTATTTATTAATAATAATATCTAACATTTAATAACTTTTTGCCATGTGCTTGGTATGATATTGAGTTCTTTGTATGTGTCATCTTGTTTAAGCATCACTTCCCCTCTTTAGAGAGGCTATTATGATGCTTTGTCACAAGATAAAAGTGGGGCATAGAGATATTATATGACGGTCTTGAGGTCACGGGGCTTCTAAATAAAAGAGCTGAAATTTGAACTCAGGTCCTCCCACTTGCTCTTAACCATTACACTATTCTGCCAATGGGAAGTCTAACTGTGAAACAAATCAAGATGCTGCCACATTAATTGATACCTAGTCTATATTTTGTATTGTATCTTTATGGATTTTTAAAGAGATTTTATATAAAGTCTTTTAGCATTGAATCTATGTCCACATTTATCTCCTAATTTTTGATATCTACAAAAAGAAACCTCATGTAAGCACATAAATGCGTAAGCACTGTGAGAGTTGCTTATGAAAGATTGTTAAAAACAAGGTTGGTCTTTTTGTGGAGAAATGATCAGACAGATCAGAATGTCATTTTGAAGTTCACAGCAGAGACTGCTGCCGTGACATTGGCCTTGTTTGTTAGATTCATTTGCAGTAATAACTAAAGGAGGGTTTTGTTTGTTTGTTTGTTTTCTTATATGTTGTTTAATATCAATTCTTCTGGTCCTGAATATTAAGACCATGTGAGATGATACTTTTAACAGAGAAAGTGCTAATGAACTTTGAGACCCATTTGGAACTGGAAAATTATTTAATAGCCCCAGATCCATAGTTCTACTCTCCCATCGGAATTAGCTATCCTAAAAAAACCTTCCTTGACTCCCAAAATTTTATTAGAGCCCCCTGTTGTATATTATCATAAGATCTTTACTTCCTTATCAACACTTTGCACATTTTGTTTCTTTATCTTCTTATTTAATGTATATCTTCTCTAAAACACTTCATGAGAGTAGGAATGTATCTGTGTTGTCAGAGTTTAGTACAATGCCTATACATATGAAATGTTCCAGAAATGTGTTTCAACAGACAAACTGATATAGAGAGCAATTGGGGCCAGTAATGTAAATGGCTCCTTCAATACTTTTTCAAGAAAGACTAATTCTTAGAAACGGTTTGTTATTCTAGAAGAAAGAAACCTATTGGTCTGGCAGAGTGATAGTCTAATAAATAGGTAGAATTAGCAACTTTCTCCTGGTGAAATAATGAGGGAGAAGATTGGGAAGAGAGGGAACTGCTAGTGGAAGAGGTACTGGATTGGCCTTTAATTTATTTACAATAATAAGAAGGATATTTCAGAGAAAGACGTCCTCCCTCATTACACTGGAAAACCTCAGAATTTTTTCTCCTCTCATTTCAGAATCCTCACAACCAAATCCTGTGTCAAATAGACGGCAAAACAGCATAGCTGGTAGCAGGGACACAGCCTTTTCCAAAAAGGTATTGGTCCTTTTTGAAACTGTGCTGACTTATACCTTGAAAGTTTATATGCATCCCTAACAGGAGTCCCACACTTTCTAATGGAGGAGTCAGATGGACACAGCTGAACGTATTAATCAATCTTTTTAGCATAAAAAAGGGACAATTAGATAATATGTGCATCCTAATGAGATACAGTAGGGAGATAAAACATATAATTTGTATGTTTTATTATTGTCAAAAATAATGAAACCTAAATGTGACCAAGCTTCTAGATCCACCACCAGTTTACAGGAAATACAAGGCAAAAACGAACACGTAAAATAACACGATGGGGATGCATTCGGCAAAAATCCTGAATATGGACCATTTTCTAGGACAAATCATTCATATATATATATATATATATATATGCATACAAACATATGTATATACACGTATATATGAAATAATATATATGACATAATGAGATGTTTGACCAATACATGAATATTTAGTGACATTAAAAATTTATTAGTTTTCCAAATTATGATAATGCTATTGCAACTCTGTGTGCATTTTTTTAAATTATATTTTAGGCTCTAGGGTACATGTGCACAACGTGCAGGTTTGTTACATATGTATACATGTGCCATGTTGGTGTGCTGCACCCATTAACTAGTCATTTACAGTAGGTGTATCTCCTAATGCTATCCCCCCAGCCCCCACAATAACACCTGGTGTGTGATGTTCCCCTTCCTGTGTCCAAGTGATCTCATTGTTCAATTCCTACCTATGAGTGAGAACATGCGGTGTTTGGTTTTCTGTTCTTGTGATAGTTTGCTGAGAATGATGGTTTCCAGCTGCATCCATGTCCCTACAAAGGACACGAACTCATCCTTTTTTATTGCTGCATAGTATTCCATGGTGTATATGTGCCACATTTTCTTAATCCAGTCTGTCACTGATGGACATTTGGGTTGGTTCCAAGTCTTTGCTATTGTGAATAGTGCCGCAATAAACATACATGTGCATGTGTCTTTATAGCAGCGTGACTTATAATCCTTTGGGTATATTGGAGAATGTTGTTAGAAGCCAAGATCTGGATATGAGGTACACTTGTTGCTATTGGAATGTCATTTATTTTAGGCCCTCTCAGTTGACAGAACAAAGAAATATATGTCTGAAAATATGTCTGTAGCTCTATCCATATGAAACTATATGCATTCATATATATTTATATGAAATGATATGTATTCTTGGTAATGTCTCCAATACTAATTCATTACCACGTGAATTATTCTAGCTCCTCTGCTTGCTATATCTATAAATTCCTACTCCATCAGTGAGAAATCAGCCTCCTGCCTTCCATCCATTTAATTACTTATTCAAATAGCTCTTAAGATTTTGAGATACGTTCCATCAATACCAAATTTATTGAGAGGTTTTAGCATGAGGGGCTGTTGAATTTTGTCAAAGGCCTTTACTGCATCTATTGAAATAATCATGTGGTTTTTGTCTTTGGTACTGTTTATATGCTGGATTATGTTTACTGATTTGCATATGTTGAACCAGCCTTGCATCCCAGGGATGAAGCCCACTTGATCATGGTGGATAAGCTTTTTGATGTGCTGCTGGATTCCCTTTGCCAGTATTTTATTGAGGATTTTTGCATTGATGTTCATCAGGGATATTGGTCTAAAATTCTCCTTTTTTGTTGTATCTCTATCAGGCTTTGGTATCAGGATGATGTTGGCCTCATAAAATGAGTTAGGGAAGATTCCCTCTTTTTCTATTGATTGCAATAGTTTCAGAAGGAATGGTACCAACTCCTCCTTGTACCTCTGGTAGAATTTGGCTGTGAGTCCGTCTGGTCCTGGACTTTTGTTGGTTGGTAGGCTATTAATTATTGCCTCAATTTCAGAGCCTGCTATTAGTCTATTCAGGGATTCAACTTCTTCCTGGTTTAGTCTTGGGAGAGTGTAAGTGTCCAGGAAATTATCCATTTCTCCTAGGTTTTCTAGTTTATTTGCGTAGAGGTGTTTATAGTACTCTCTGGTGGTAGTTTGTATTTCTGTGGGGTGTGTGGTGATATCCCCTTTAACATTTTTTATTATGTCTATTTGATTCTTCTCTCTTTTCTTCTTTATTAGTCTTGCTAGAGGTCTATCAATTTTGTTGATCTTTTCAAGAAACCAACTCCTGGATTCATTGATTTTTTGGAGGGTTTTTTGAGTCTCTATCTCCTTCAGTTCTGCTCTGATCTTAGTTATTTCTTGCCTTCTGCTAGCTATTGAATGTGTTTGCTCTTGCTTCTCTAGTTCTTTTAATTGTGATGTTAGGGTGTCAATTTTAGATCTTTCCTGCTTTCTCTTGTGGGCATGTAGTGCTATAAATTTCCCTCTACACACTGCTTTAAATGTGTCCCAGAGATTCTGGTACATTATGTCTTTGTTCTCATTGGTTTCAAAGAACATCTTTATTTCTGCCTTCATTTTGTCCAGTAGTTATTCAGGAGCAGGTTGTTCAATTTCCATGTAGTTGAGCGGTTTTGATTGAGTTTCTTAGTCCTGAGTTCTAGTTTGATTGCACTGTGGTCTGAGAGACAGTTTGTTATAATTTCTGTTCTTGTACATTTGCTGAGGAGTGCTTTACTTCCTACTATGTGGTCAATTTTGGAATAAGTGCTATGTGGTGCTGAGAAGAATGTATATTCTGTTGATTTGGGGTGGAGAGTTCTGTAGATGTCTATTAGGTCCGCTTGGTGCAGAGTTGAGTTCAATTCCTGGATATCCTTGTTAACTTTCTGTCTCGTTGATCTGTCTAATGTTGACAGTGGAGTGTTGAAGTCTCCCATTATTATTGTATGGGAGTCTAAGTCTCTTTGTAAGTCTCTAAGGACTTGCTTTATGAATCTGGCTCCTATATTGGGTGCATATATATTTAGGATAGTTAGCTCTTCCTGATGAATTGATCCTTTTACCATTATGTAATGGCCTTCTTTGTCTCTTTTGATCTTTGATGGTTTAAAATCTGTTTTATCAGAGACTAGGATTGCAACTCCTGCTTTTTTTTGTTTTCCATTTGCTTGATAGATCTTCCTCCATCCCTTTATTTTGAGCCTATGTGTCTCTGCATGTGAGATGGGTCTCCTGAATACAGCAAACTGATGGGTCTTGACTCTTTATCCAATTTGCCAATCTGTGTCTTTTAATTGGACCTTTAATCCATTTGCATTTAAGGTTAATATTGTTATGTGTGAACTTGATCCTGTCATGATATTAGCTGGTTATTTTGCTCGCTAATTGATGCAGTTTCTTCCTAACATCAATGGACTTTACATTTTGACATGTTTTTGCAATGGCTGGTACCTGTTGTTCCTTTCCATGTTTAGTGCTTCCTTCAGGATCTCTTGTAGGGCAGGCCTGGTGGTGACAAAAATCTCTAAGCATTTGCTTGTCTGTAAAGGATTTTATTTCTCCTTCACTTATGAAACTTAGTTTGGCTGGATATGAAATTCTGGTTTGAAAATTCTTTTCTTTAAGAATGTTGAATATTGGCCCCCTCTCTCTTCTGGTTTGTAGAGTTTCTGCTGAGAGATCTACTGTTAGTCTGACGGGCTTCCCTTTGTGTGTAACCCGACCTTTCTCTCTGGCTGCCCTTAACATTTTTTCCTTCATTTCAACTTTGGTGAATCTGACAATTATGTGTCTTGGAGTTTCTCTTCTCGAGGAGTATCTTTGTGGCATTCTCTGTATTTCCTGAATTTGAATGTTGGCCTGCCTTACTAGGTTGGGGAAGTTCTCCTGGATGATATCCTGCAGAGTGATTTCCAACTTGGTTCCATTTTCCCCCTCACTTTCAGGCACACCAATCAGACGTATATTTGGTCTTTTCACATAATCCCATATTTCTTGGAAGCTTTGTTTATTTCTTTTTACTCTTTTTTCTCTAGACTTCTCTTCTCACTTCATTTCATTCATTTTATCTTCAATCGCTGATACTCTTTCTTCCAGTTGATCGAGTCGGTTACTGAAGCTTGTGCATTTGTCTCGCAGTTCTCGTGTTATGGTTTTCATCTCTATCAGTTCTTTTAAGGTCTTTTCTGCATTGATTATTCTAGTTATCCATTCATCCATTCTTCTTTCAACGTTTTAATTTCTTTGCACTGGTTACGTAGTTCCTCCTTTAGCTCTGAGAAGTTTAATGGACTGAAGCTTTCTTCTCTCAACTCGTCAAAGTCATTCTCTGTCCAGCTTTGTTCCGTTGCTGGCAATGAGCTGCATTCCTTTGGATGGGTAGATGCGCTGTGATTTTTTGAATTTCCAGCTTTTCTGCACTGCTTTTTCCCCATCTTTGTGGTTTTATCTGCCTTTGGTCTTTGATGATGGTGACGTACTGATGGGGTTTTGGTGTGGGTATCCTTTCTGTTAGTTAGTTTTCCTTCTAACAGTCAGGACCTTCAGCTGTAGGTCTGTTGGAGTTTGCTTGAGGTCCACTCCAGATCCTGTTTGCCTGGGTATCAGTAGTGGAGGCTGCAGAAGATAGAATATTGCTGAACAGTGAGTGTTGCTGTCTGATTCTTACTCTGGAAGTTTCGTCTCAGGGGTGTACCCCATCGTGTGAGGTGTGAGGTGTCGGTCTGCACCTAGTGAGGGATGTCTCCCAGTTAGGCTACACAGGGGTCAGGGACCCACTTGAGCAGGCAGTCTGTCTGTTCTCAGAGCTCAACCTCTGTTCTGGGAGATCCACTGCTCTCTTCAAAGCTGTCAGACAGGGGCATTTACCTCTGCCGAGGTTTCTGCTACTTTTTATTTAGCTATACCCTGTCCCCAGAGGAGGAGTCTACAGAGGCAGGCTGGCCTCCTTGAGCTGTGGTGGACTCCACCTAATTCGAGCTTCCTGGTGGCTTTGTTTACCTACTTAAGCCTCAGCAATGGTGGGCACCCCTCCCCAAGCCTCGCTGCCACCTTGCAGTTAGATCTTAGACTGCTGTGCTAGCAATGAGGGAGGCTCTGTGGGCGTGGGACCTTCTGGGTCAGGTGTGGGATATAATCTCCTAGTGTGCCATTTACTAAGACCCTTGGTAAAATGCAGTTTTAGGGTGGGAGTTACCCGAATTTCCAGGTGTTGTTAGTCTCAATATCCTTTGACTAGGAAAAGGAATTCCCTTCCCCCTTGCACTTCCCAGGTGAGGCAATGCCTGGCCCTGCTTCAGCTCTCGCTGGTCAGGCTGCACCTGTGGACCAGCACCAACTGTCCGACACGCCCCAGTGAGATGAACCCAGTACCTCAGTTGAAAATGCAGAAATCGCCCATCTTCTGTGTCGCTCTCACTGGGAGCTGAAGGCTGGAGCTGTTCCTATTTGGCCATCCTGGGCACACCCCCTCTGTGTGCTTTTTGACAGATTTCTTATCTTTTGGATGTGTGTTTTTGAAGAACTCATGGATGAAATGATATGATGTGTGAGGTTTGTTTGAATAACCCACACTGGGCACAATATTGTTGAGGTTTAGATAAAACAAGATTGAACACATATTGATAGTTGCTTAAACTGGGACTAAGTACATGTTATAAATAATTCTTCTCTGCTTTTGTGTATGCTTGAAAATTCCTACAATAAAAGTTTTTTTTAAAATCACCAAAATAATGATTTTACATTTGAAAGTTTTTCTTTAGCTCCAAAACAACTGTTCCCTTTTCCACAACTCTCCCTAGTTCTGTTTTGTTTCTAAAATTTTGTGGTGTGGCATTGAAACACATAATGCCTTCCATAAGAACCCAGGTTTCTTTCCTATGTTAATGCTCACAGCATTCTTCAGAAGCATATAAAGTTTCATCCACATGTCAAAGACAATAGTTTGTTGACTTTCACATTTATGGAGCAGATGCCTGGGAAAGCCAGGAATAGAATCCAATTCTCTAGTCTTTCAATCAAGTTCTCTATCCACTGGTTTAGGTTCCTACTGTGTTGTGAGTCAGATGATTCATGTAAACTCCCAAATCCTTTAGGCTCCTGGCATATCATATGAAATGAGAATTTGTTCATGAGGATGACATCTGTTAAAGAGACCTTTGTATAATATTTGACAGCCCCAACATTCCTTGAATGCTTGACAACTGCCATGGGAATAAAACTGAGCACAGCAGTAGAACAATCAACTCTGGATTGGGTCATGCTCTGTTAGCCTCACCACGAATTATTATTTATTTTTCATAGGGAAAACAGTATAATAGAGTAAGAAGAAACATGGATTCGGATACGAGTTCTACCACTAACTTTTATGGCCCAGGAAAATTATTTGTCCTATTTTAGCTTATTCTGTAAAATGGTTATAATAGTATCTATCTCATAAAGTTGATAGTGAGGATTCGATGAGAAAATATATAATAAGTACCTAGTACAATGTCTGCCACGTGTCTAAGCTATCATCACCTGGCCTTAGTCATTATTAGCTAAGTTTTTTTTTTTCTTGTTTTTTAACTTGTATGTCAATGCCTTGATATTACTTGATGTAAGTTGGATTCAAGTGTTTCATTTTCTCTGTCCCTTCTCTTGAGAACAGAAAGCCACCTTTCCATGTGTATACAGAATGACTGTACTGTCAATTAAAGTGACTGTAGAAGACAATTTTTGAAAATCAAATACTATTTTTGAAGATAGCCTCCAAATTCAACTCTACTAATTTAGTTCTGTGACCATATCTTTTGTAACCATTTTGTCTTGGAGGCATATATTGATTTTGTCTACATAGCATTTATTTTACTCATTTTTTAAAAAAGGAATCCTTTGTTTTTCTTTTGACAACCACTCATTCCCATTTTTGGTTTATGTAAGGGGTTAGAAAATTTTTTCTTAAAGGGTTAGAGAGTAAACAGTTGAGATTTTTCAGGCCATGGTTTTGGTTGCAACTATTCAACTCTGCTATTGTACCCTGAAAGCAACCACAGACTATTCACAAACAAATATATACATGGCAATACTTTTCAACAAGCCTTTATTTTCATAACCTGGTAGCCTACTTGTGGACCACAGTTTACCTCTGGTATATAAAATTTAGAGAAAATTACCTTTTCCTGCACTCTATTCCCCAACATGATCCAGAACTGCTAACAGTATACTGTGTCCATCTGGCCACTGTGGTTGGCTCATGATGGGAATTTGATTTAAATTGAACCAATTAGAAACAGGTCCATAACTTTTGCTATTACAGTTAAGGAAGATGCACTCTGTTTTACTTGGGGTAGCTAAATTGGCAGAATATATGTCTGGGATGTCTGGTGGTCATCTTGTTTCTTGGGGAATGTCACTCGGGGAATATGTCATCTTGTCAAAATGGGGAAGTCTACCTGAAGCTGAAACCAGTGCAGAAGAACACAGAGCTGAGAAACGTAATGGTAACTGCGATCTTTTGTGTCAGTAAGACTAAGTTGTTTTCTTCTAGAACACTTTGCCAGAAAAGATAAGACTGCAAAACCAATAAATAAAGCAACTCTTCATGTAAGGTGATGTTTCTTTAAAATCTTCCCTGCCTAAAATGATTTCGAGGTTATCCTTTGCTATACAAAATTGGGGCTTTTTATTACAAATTCTCTCTCTCTGGATTAAATCCAGAATTGTTAATTATTTGAGTAAAGTTTCGGTCTTGTAAGCAGCCATCCATTTGCCCCTTGGCACATTCTCAAGAAGTTCAGTGGCTTTCTATTTAGACAAATGTCTAGTTAGTCTTTTCATATTTTCTAAAATGATGTCAACCCTAATTCCAGGATGAATGACTATCAGGGCATATGGTCTACGCTTAATTGGCCAAGAAAAAGAACTACAGTCAGGTACTTTGCAGACGGTATAAATTCAAACTCACAGACACCTTTGTTTTTGGGTTCATGCTGACAATAGAAAGCGGTGAATTTAGGCCACATTGCTTTGCTTTTGTTAAACTATATTCCAAAGCATTGCTATTAGTTTACTGAGTGTCATTATTAACAATAGCCCCATAAAACTTGTAGTTTCTGGATGATATTGCATTCTCTACTCCATGCAGTTACCTTTTAATAAGAATCCATGAAAATAATTTCTTTCAAATCTCAGTGCTAGGAATGTCTGGGTTTTTTCATATCAATTGATTATTTTTTAAAATGTTATGAACACCATTAATCATGTACGTTTTCTCTTTGAACAAACTACTAAGGTACTCAGTATTCAGTACTTATGACTTAATTCTAATAAGGCGAAATGATTTTTTTACCAGTTATTTTTATCCCAATTTCCTAACTAATTTTAGTTTATCACATAGCATTGTGAGACAGTTTGTAAATATCTACATGAAGAGTCCTTGTTAATTAGTTAATAATGAAATGCTGGCCAAGAAGGGAGAAAGGGGCAAGAAAAGGAAAGTGGGAGGATACCAGAAGCTGACCTTTTTCACTTAACAGCTTAGTCCAGTGTCTTGCCTGGACTGCCACTAGCTGTGTTTTGGTCTAGAAGAAGTCATGCGCAGGTTCCGATTGTATTGCTTCTAAACACTTGCTGCTGTCCAAAAGACCCCATCCCTTTGAGGACATAAGCCCTAGAGTTGAGAGCACCCACAGGATTCACGCTTCCATGACTCTGGGGTTCTCTTTAGGGCTTTACCAGATGGAAAACTAGCACCTCGGAGCCAGTGAGGTGGTGAGCTAACAGGCTTTATCGACAGATGGAGGACCCCAAGTGTGAACGAAAACAGCTTCAGCTTGAAAGAAAAAAATAATTCAGAATCCAATCTATGTAAGCAAATACCCATATAAACCAATTATTCAAAAAAACCTGGGGCACAGTGACTACCTTGGTGACTCCACATAGAGATATTTACCTGTCCAATATTTTGTTAATGCTTTTAAATCAATTATACTATGTTGAGAAAGAATGATGCTTTCCTGTTTTAAATGTGAACTTAATGTAGTGTGAATAGTTCCCTTTTGTTGCTGTTAACAGGATAGTTACTGACGATTTTGGGAAAACAGAACTTTAACAATTTCACCACACATTGTTTGGAAAACCTTAAGTGTATCTTTCTGCTCATGCTTTCTCTGAATGTAAAGATATAAATTTGTGGTAATTGGATCAGATAGATAGATCATAGTTTCATTATATGGGAATATTACTGGAAGTGATGAAGTATTTGTCTCCAGGTTCATCCAACACTTCTAACCATTTAATTTTTATCTATTTCTAGAAATAATCACATTTATACAAAGAAGTTACCTCCAGTACTTAGCTTCTTTCATGTTAAAAATGATTATAGGTTAATTTTATAACCTACTTATAACTACATAAGTCTTATAAAATGTGTATTTCTTTGGTTAACATTTTATATTTGTTCTATCCAATGCAAAGAGAAAGTATTGACAAAATTACAGATATTTTACTTACTAAGCCTCTATTTGTTTTTCACCTTAAAAATAAGTTCATATACATCCGTTGCATCCACTGACCACAATTTCACATCTTTTTGTTTTTTAAGTGTCAGAAAAATTTTCACCAAATTATTTATTGAGAAGTATTTATTTTAGGAACTCTATGAATGTAAATAAGTTTCAGATAAAAATAACAAACCTCCACTTAAATTTAAAAGGACCTCTAATTTCAATTTGAAGAATTTGCAAAATGCATTTTATGGAAAATAAAAGACTTTTCCCCCCTCAGGTTTAGAACATCTAAATTCATTTTAAAACTAATTTTTACATTCAGAAGAAATTATACATCAATTGGAATGCTAACATAGATTTGAGAATTTTTAATTTGAAAAAATTATATGAGTTAATTAAAATCTTAATTGTATCATTGCTGATACATTTTTGATAAGTCAAAAATCTGTTAAAACTGAATTAAAGTCTTCAAAGTTGATTTTAACATCCAAGTTTCCTTATGACGTGTCCTTCTTGACATTAGGAACAGAGAATTAATACAGCAAAATTGTAAAGGGTTGCACAAACAGAGCCATCTCTGTGGTGGCAGAGGAGCTTAACAGTTCATGGGACCCTTTTGTACAAGTGACAACACTGTATTGGTCATAATGGTGCCTAGTCCACCATCTGTCTGATAAAACAACTCAGCATGCTAAGTATTATTGACAGGAAGATGGGAAAACTGCCTTCTTTGGGGGGCTCTGGCTGACCCTTTCTCAAAGCCTGGCGATCTTTCAAAGGTCTTTTCTTCAGTGTAAAATACCATCAATTTGCCTGACTCAGTATTTCCCCTTTCTCAGAGTACATGCAATATTCTTTATGAAAGAAAAAGCCACTAGTGTATTCCAGTGATCTAAAATGTTGAGACACAGGTGCCTAAATTGGGTAACGTAAAACTGTCTTTTATTTATACCAAAATTTGCTGTATACCCGGGGATATCTGATCATCTATAGAGGTTAACAACATGAGGTTTCTGGTGATTACAGCCAAGTTACAAGGATGGTGAACTTAGGAGTAGTCTGAAAACAGCCACTCCTAGCTGCTCATTCACACAGTGGTATGTATGTGGAGTTAGTTGTCTAGAGATGGTTTTAAGTGGCTAAGACACAGATGTTGGAATTTCAGCCTACAGAAGAAGGTGTGTGCACACATGTTTGAGTGTGTGAAAGCTCCCATATATCTACTGTTTTCTTTACAATAATTTGTAATCGTTTAATTCTATTTTTATAAAAAGTTTTGTTGAGGTATAATACACAAGACAATATTTACCCATTTTAGGTATAGAATTCAGTGATTCGAACACTGACGCCTGTCACCTTTTACTTCATTTTGACAGTGTTTGATAACATATTGTGATTAGGATTGTGTTACTCTGATTTCTACTTGCTCATTAAACTAAATTATTAAATTAATATTACTGATATTTTTGTAATTATTGATTTTTTATAATTATTTTTATAATTATAAAATTTTTATAATTGTTGTAATTATTTATAATTTTTAAATTTTTATAATTATTGATTAGTGCAGAAACTTAGGTCTAAGCATTGACGAAAAGCTGTTCAGGAATATGATCGTCAAACATTTACTTCCAAAGTAAAGCTTCCAAGCTACATGTGGGTCATATTTTCTTTGTCATGAGAAAATATGTACAGTTTATTTGATCCCATAATTTTGTATTATTCATTATATGCCCTGTTTCCCTAGATCTGCAAATCAATGCATATGTGTTTATGTGTAGATTAGAAACTATATTGCTAATTTAATGTCGACATAGGTCTTGCATTAAACAAAAAAAATCTTTTTAAAGGCTCTGCAGGATCCCGGTTTACAAAGTCTGTATCCTAGGCAACTTTGAAGCTTTCTAAGGAATATGCCAAGTAGACAGCTGCTGTAGCTACTACCAGAGAACAAATCTTTTTCACCTTGGCATCTGGGTTTTCCATTTGTTGGCCAAAAGAAGCATAATTTTAGCATTGTCTTTAGCTATTCAATAAATGCCAGTGGGTAAAACCATTGGGAATACTGGTGAAGAGCACTTGTTTGTTAAATGCCATAAGGACCTATTATTTTAGCTGTTAAAATCAATTTTCTGAATTAAAAAAGTAAACTATGATAATCCATGTGATTTAATTTAGATTTTCTGTAAATCTCTTCCTCCTTGAGAGGAGATATCTTATAATTTAAAAATCATTATAACTTAAAACTTGGAATAAATTGTGGAATGATATTTTAAAGTACAACTTAGGGAAATCCAATATAACAGAGTAAGTGAGGAGCAGGTAGCAACACACAAGATTCATCAAAATTTCCCTTTTAAAAAATTGCTTAGAATATATATGATATATATTAGCCCAGATTACCTAGAATACAGAGCTTGAGAGCATATATGTTAATAATGGGAAATAATAATAGGGAAAAAGGAACACAAATAAAAAATCATTTCCCAACTAGTCAAGTACAGGTTCACACACCAAAAATGGCAGCTGTTCAGTCATAAGGGATGTCCCCTGAGATGATGTCTAGAATCTCTGTGCCTTGGAATAATCAGCAGCAGGAGGAAATTAATAGATTTATTTGCCAGTATATACTTGCCTCTTGTAGTTCTCTTGGTCAAGGTTTATGCCATGGACACTAATGTCATTGCAATTCTGAGTTATGTTACCCGGCCACTTGGACTTCTATTGGGAAATCCAGGTCATACTTCCCATAGTATGGTATTGTTGAGTTGGACAGGAGCTGGTAAATTTGCTGTAATTTCTTCCATGGCAGGAGCCATAGACTTATGTGTAAGTCTAGACATCACTGTGGGAAAGATTGAGAGAGTGATAAATATTAAGTGAAAGGTGACAGTGTGACAGCGACAGCTGGTAGGATTCCATTGAGCAAGTTGGCAAGGCTTGGGAGTCAGCTAGTACTAAATGAATCTAGGGAGTCTTGTAGCTGGATTCAGTATGAAGTGTCATTCACTTTATAGAATTCAATTTGCATGAATTCTTAACATTATATAAACATAACTATGTTGGTTGTCTACTATGTCTTGAGCAAGAGATAGCCAGAAATAAAGATATACATTAATTTATGTGCAGTTGTTAATAGTTTAGCTGGATGATCAGGGTCTTGGAAGGAAGAGAATTGGGAGATTGGTGACAAGGAAGGCTGAGAATAAGTATGTGAATGGGCTGGGCACGGTGGCTTACACCTGTAATCCTAGCACTTTGGCAGGCTGAGGCAGGTGATCACTTGAGGCCAAGAATTCAAAACCAGCCTGGCCAACATGGCAAAACCCCATCCTACTAAAGAAAAATACTAAAATTAGCCAGGTATGGTGGTGTGTGCCTGTAGTCCCAGTTACTCAGGAAGCTAAGGGATGAGAATCGCTTGAACCCAGGAGGTGGAGCTGCAGTGAGCCAAGATAGTGCCATTGCACTCCAGCCTGGGTGACAGAGCAAGACTCTGTCTTAGAAAAAAAAAAAAAAGTATGTGAATGATCCTCTTATAATGGACACAAACTGTGAAGATATTTGTTTTCTATATTAATGCCCACCTAGGGATGTCTACTTTAATAGTCAGGAGGATAAGACATGTTCTCTAGTGGTCAGAGACATGTTCTCTAGTGGTCAGTCAGCTACATTTCCTCAGCTAGCCCACTGCCTGTACAATGAGCCTATGAGCAAAGTCAGTGATGGAGGTGATGGAGTGGGCTCAACATCATCGTGTGCACTTACCAAAGGTGACCTGGCTGCACTACTGCTGAGTGCCTAATCTGCTAACAACAGAGAAGAAGTGAGCCCCCAATATAGCATCATTTCCTGGGAGTACCAGGAAATGGTGGCAGATTAATTACATTGGATATCTTCCATCATAAAGGGGGAAGATATTTGTCTCTTAGAATAGACATATTTTTGATACAGATTTGCCTTTCCCTCCTTTAATGCTTCTGCCAGAATTGAACTCACAGAATAACTTATCCTCTTTATGGCATTCCACATATAATTGTGTGTGATCAAGGAACTCATTTCAAAGCAAAAGAAACGTAGCAATGGGTTCATACTGATGGAATTAACTAACCTTACCACATCCCCCATCACTCAGAAGTGGCTGGACCAATTTAAAGATGGAATGGCTTGCTAAACCAGTCAGGTATGGTGTCAGGTGAGAGATAATACAGGAATGAGGCTCTATTTTACAGGACATACTTAGTATATGCTTTGAGTTAGAGATCATTATATAAGGATTCCTTTTCTATAGCCAGAATACAAGGGTCTGGAAATCAAAAGGTAGGACTGACAATGTTCTTCTCAAAATATCACATAATACCCTACTCACAGAATTTTTGCTTCCTGTCCTGCAACTTTGCATTTTGGCTGTTTATGGATGCTGGTAACTAAAGGGAATGAGGCACGGAAGATACTTCCACCAGTGGAAACAATAATGCTTCCATTGAATGGGGAGATGAGACTGCCAACTGGTCATTTTGGGCTTCTTATGTCACTGAAGAAACATGTCAAAAGAAAAGGAAGTTAATTTTCTGGTTGGAATCATCAATTCCAATAATCAAGAAGAAACTGGGCTGCTGTTACACAATGCAGATAAGGAGGACCATGTTTGAAATATGGTAGATTCTCTGTGGTGTCTCTTAGTATATTCATGCTCAATAGCAAAAGTCAACAGAAAAGTATAGCAACTAAAAAACAACAACAACAAAAAGGCAGGGTAACTGAGGACTCAGACACTTCAGGAATGAACATTTCGTTTATTCCACCAGGTAAAGAACCGTCAACCAGCTGTGGTTCTGGCTAAGGGCAAAGCAAATACGATATGGCGATATGGCTAGTGGACAAAGGAAGTCTTAGATATAAACTAAAGTCGACCTTTGAATAACATAGGTTTGAACTGTGTGACCACTTGTACACAGACTTTCTTCTGCAGCTGCCACCTCTGAGACAGCAAGACCAACCCCTCCTATTCCTCCTCCTCCTCAGCCTACTCAACATGAAGATGACAAGGATGAAGACTTTATGATTCACTTTCACTTACATATATTTTCTCTTTCTTATGATTTTCTTATTAACATTTTATTTTCTCTAGCTTACTTTATTGTGAGAATACAGTATATAATACATATAACATACAAAATATACATTATATAACTGTTAATGTTATTGGTAAGAATTTCAGTCAACAGTAGGGTATGAATAGTTAAGTTTTGGGGAATTAAAAGTTAGAGTAGAT